>NC_064633.1:227350768-227653798 GCF_023864275.1 Schistocerca cancellata
AGTCTCGAAAGAAATTAGAACAGGACATGATCATAATATATGTATCAAAAAAGTACAAGTTTGTTTCATCAGACTATTAAGAGCTAAAAGGCAAGATAGATGAGTATTGTATGTCTGAAAGATGCGGAAAATTCTGATTATATGTTCTGTGCCTGTCTGAACACATGAAACCATAAGGATAGAAAAGTTGCATATCTGGGCTGCAAAATAGCATAATCTTCATGCAGAGCTGACGTGGGAAAAGGAGTAATTGAAACATACCTAAAAGTTGTACACAAAGTCAAAATTATTGAAAGAAGCAGTTTTTGGGTACATCAGAATCTAGAAGCATCTGCTTGTGATGTATTACTGCAGACTATTTTTCTTGTAATTATAACAGTCTGCAGATCACCTCTAGGAAACTTTCAGTTTTTTATTAGAAATCTATGTATTAGAAAGCTACTTGTCAGACAAAAAGAACCAGTAATTTCCGGAGATTTTAATACAGATTTCCTAAAAAATTTAGAAGGGATGGGGGATCCTGTATTAGAATCAAAATTTAAGAGAGCTTTGGAGGAATTAAGATCAAACAAGGCAGAGGGGATCAATAACATTCATCTACATCTACTACATCTACGTGATTACTATGCTATTCACAATAAAGTGCCTGGCACAGGGTTCAATGAACCACCATCAAGCTGTCTCCCTACCGTTCCACTCTCTAACGGCACGCGGGAAAAACGAGCACTAAAATTTATCCGTGCAAGCCCTGATTTCTCTTATTTTATCGTGATGATAATTTCTCACTATGTAGGTAGGTGCCAATCGGAGGAGAAAACTGGTGATTGAAATTTCACGAGAAGATCCCGTCTCAACGAAAAACGCCTTTGTTTAAATGATTGCCACTCTAATTCACGTACCATGTCTGTGACACTATTTTCCCTATTTCGCGATAATACAAAACGAGCTGCCCTTCTTTGTACTTTTTCGATGTCATCCGTCAGTCCCACCTGATGCGGATCCCACACCGCACAGCAGCACTCCAGAATAGGGCGGACAAGCGTAGTGTAATCAGTCTCTTTAGTAGACGTGTTGCACCTTCTAAGTGTTCTACCAATGAATCGCAGTCTTTGGTTTGCTCTACCCACAATATAATCTATGTGATCGTTCCAATTTAGGTTACTTGTAATCGTGATCCCTAAGTATTTAGCTGAATTTGCAGCTCTAAAATTATTAGGGCAAGTGGCAACAAAACGACTATTCAAGACGGTGTGTAGAATGTATGAGTCTGGCAGTGTACTATCTGACTATCGGAAAAAAATATCATCCACACAATTCCGAAGACTGCAAGAGCTGAGAGTGCAAGAATTATCGCACAATAAGCTTAACAGCTCATGCACCCAAGTTGCTGACAAGATTAATATACATAAGAATGAAGAAATTGATAATGTGTTAGATAACGATCAGTTTGGCTTTAGGAAAGGTAAAGGCACCAGAGAGGCAATTTTGACGCTGCAGTTGGTAATGGAAGTTAGACTAAAGAAAAATAAAGACTCTTTTATAGGATTTATCTACGTAGAAAAAGCGTTCGACAATGTGAAATGGTGCAAGTTGTTCGAAATTCTGAGAAAAATAGCAGTAAGGTGTAGGGAGAGACAAGTAATATACAATATGTACAAGAACCAAGAGGGAATAATAAGAATGGACGACCAAGAACGAAATGCTCGGATTAAAAAGGGTATAAAACAGGGATGTAGTGTTTCGCCCCTACTGTTCAATCTGTAAATCGAAGAACCAATGATGGAAATAAAAGTTCAGGAGTGGAATTAAAATTCGAGGTGGAATGGTATCAATGATACGATTCGCTGATGACATTGCTCAAAAATGATTCAAATGGCTCTAAGCACTTTGGGACTTAACGTCTGAGGTCATCAGTCCCTCAGACTTAGAACCACTTAAACCTAAATTAACCTAAGGACATCACAAACATCCATGCCCGAGGCAGGATTCGAACCTGCGACCATAGCAGCAGCGCGGTTCCGAACTGAAGCGCCTAGAACCGCTCGGTCACAGCAGCCGGCGATGACTTTGCTATCCTGAGTGAAAGTGAAGAAGAATTACATGATCTGCTGAATGGAATGAACAGTGTAAGAGTACAGATTATGAATTGAGAATAAATCGAGTAAAGACGAAGGTAATGAGAAGAATCAGAAATGAGAACAGCGAGAAACTTAACATCGGGTTTGAAGGTCACGAAGTAGATGAAACTAAGGAGTTCTGCTACCAAGGCAGCAAAATAACCAATGGACAGACGGAGCAACGTGAACATAAAAAGCAGACTAGTAATGACTAAAAGGCTAAAAGGGCATTCTTGGCCAAGAGAAGTCTACTAGTATGAAACATAGGCCTTAATTCGAGGAAGAAATTTATGAGAATATACGTTTGAGGCACAGCAGTGTCTGACAGTGAAACATGGACTGTGGGAAAACCGGAACAGAAGAGAATCGAAGCATTTGACATGTGGTGCTACGGACGAATGTTGGAAATTAGGTGACCTGATAAGGTGAGGAACGGGAAGTTCTACGCAGAATCGAAGAGGAAACGAATATGTGGAAAACACTACAAGGAGAAGAGACAGGATGATAGGATATTGGTAAGACTTCTTGGAATGAGTTTCATGGTACTAGAGGGACCTGTAGAGGAAATCCAGCAAATAATTGAGGATGTAGATTGCAAGTGCTACTCGGAGATGAAGAGGTTGGCACAGGAGAGGAATTCGTGGCGGGCCGCATGAAACTAGTCAGAAGACTGAAGACCCCCCCCCCCCCCAAAAAAAAAATAGCAACTATGACAAGGTCCTCTAGCCTAGGCAGCCAGTGCGGAATTAGCCTGCATACGATAAGTCTGGTGACGTGAAGGAACACTATCTTTTAAAAAGAAAACCTGCACTTAGTTATAACCTCTAAAAATACCGCTCTTTGACGGCACAAGGTTTTCAACAAGTTACAACCGCCCACAGGCGGAAAGTGACACAGCAAAATCCAACTTAAGTTGAAAGTTAACCCTTAGCATGTAGGCGAGAAATTCACTGACAAATCATGAAAGTAGCAATTCACTTACATAAGATACAAACTCGCCGAACATCGGCCACAAATAACAGCAATCAAGGGGTCGACAGAAGCGTCCGATCCCACGCGTCGGCTTTGACCCGTGACGTAAGGGTGTTGTCGTGTGTGACGTCATGACGGCGCGGAGTTTGGTTTGAGTGTGACTGTCTCCAGTTCTGTTTTATCCTATTTTATTTACTTTTCTGATCTGTTCGTTCTATCTCGTGAGATTTTTTTTTTTGTAATTTAAAAACGCTTATTACTTATTTTAATTATCTGTTTCCTCCAATTTCTGTTTTAGTTTATTATATTTATCTTTCTGATCTGTTCGTTCTATCCCGTGAGATTTTTTTTTAAAAAAGACAAAAAACACTAATCAGCTACTGAAGCATCTTTATCTTCTATGGGTTGCAGGGGTTACGACCCCTGGGGAGGTGGGTGGGTATTCATGCACGGCTGTCTTCACTTACACGTTGTAGCTACGCAAGGCGTCTAAATTTGTTTATATTTAGTTTGCCCCCCCCCACCCAAAACACCCCATTTCCCGCGCTTGTCCCGTTAGTCTCATTAGGCTTCTTGTGGAAAGTGTGTGTGTGTGTTTTTGTTTCCGCCATATTTGTGACGTCATGGGTCAAAGCAGACGGGCGGGATCGGACGCTTCCGTATTTCCGCAATCAAGAACTGATAGCAGAATAAGCCAGGGCACAAGTCAGTTAATTCCTCTCGAGATTAACGGTGACGCAAACTCAACACTCAAGCGATTTAGAAGGAACCCCTCAAACAAATAGTGTCCACATGCAGCAATCATGTTTTGAAAACGATACATCAGACAAATAGCTCACCATCTGAAAATTAACCCAGGGTGCTGCCCTAGGTGTACAAGCCAGGCCAAACTCCGAGGGTACCTTTACAGCGCAAAGGCGGAACGACTCTTGAACAGAGCCTATGTTTACTGGTCACTGCAACCACTCTTTAGTTCCGCTCGCCAACAGCTACGGGCGCCGCATGGACAACACCAGTGCGGCACAGCAGTACACCACGCGACAGCCGATCCCCTGCGATGCCCGGTGCAGACTCAGTCCTTACTCCTTCCTCCTGCAGAGCGCCACGAAAACAAGAGCATCGCAGGAGGTGAGGGTACAGGTGACAGCACAGGTACGACAGGCTTCTGCTTAAGAAGGCACGGAGTGAGTCTTCAACATCAGGTATCATGTTTTAATTTATTACTTCTTGACTACTAACTCTATTCGCAACAAAATATGCAGACAGTATCTAAATACAGGGTGTTTATAAATGAATATCGGGGTTTTAATACTTTATAATAATTATTATATTAAACGTACAGTTATAAATGATATGTTTTGTCACACGGCACACAAGCCGCAACGGGCTCAATGACAGGGCTTGCTTTGCATGGCCTCCACGTTCACCCGACCTAACGCCATGCGATTTTTTGCTTTGGGGCTTCATGAAGGATCGTGTGTACGTGCCTCTGCTACCAGCAGACCAACCTGAATTAAGAAACCGGATTGAAGGAACTGTTGCTACAATCCTGAAGACACACTTATCAACGTTTGGGAAGAACTCGGCTATAGACTTAAGGTGTGCCGTGTGACAAATTGAACATTTATAAGGTTCTTGGTAAAACTGTTTGAGTTGCTCTTTCATTAGACATATCATTTATAACTGTACGTTTAATATAATAATTATTATAAAGCATTAAAACCCCGATATTCATTTATGAACAACATGTATATTACTCAACACACTAGGAAAATTGTATCATTGTAAGACACATAGTTCAGGTGATATGACGTCATAAACGCTGAGGTGCATGAAAAAATAGATTTTACTAAAAATGGAGCGCACATTACTGAGACTACATTCATCCCATGTTTCATGATGAGAACACTTAGCAACTTCCAACAAACTTTAAGCGTACATTCAAACCTCTTCCTAAATTGTTCTCACCTGCAGGCGTAAAGTCAAATATGTAACACATTAACACATTTGTAAAGTAATCAGACGTCTGAAGCTGTTTTACACATGAGATGTCGATATTTCAGGGAATCGGGGGTTTAGTGGTCTATTGCTAACATGGTTTATGCGCCACCAGACCGCTTGGTCCGCACAGCTGCCGCGTACACAAGCTGTTCATGCCGGACGATGTAGTTCTTGCTGCTACTTCGCTGCGATATGGTAAGATCACAAAGATCGGTGCGTGGGTGCTGAAAAAATATGGTACCTATCTGAAGGATTCCCATTTTTGTCGATTTCAGGTGACTGAGGACGAACTAGAAGCATGTACGCAACTGTGGAGAAAGGAAGCAACAGATCTGACGTAGGTGAAGGGGATGTATAATTTATTTGCTTCTCCAGCCATTTTACTTTCGCTGCTTCCAAGTTTCCGTAAATAAAAAGAATTGAAGATTAAGCCTTCTGTTGCTAACTAATAATGTTACGTAAGTTGTTAGCGTTTGTGTATAAGACAGTTGAACACTATTTGTTTAAGCTGCACTCTCTTGTAAACAAACGTATGCGCCGCAACTGGTGATCTGCTGTATTTCTCAAGCGTCTGGCGTCGTAACATCTATAGAAGTAGACCTCACCTGCATGTTAGGTGTTTTGCTGTTACCCTAGCCATGAATAAAACTCTGTCAGTCGTTTAAGTATCGAAAGTGTTAAGTTTCTTCCGTTTGGTAAATCTCAGACCCAAGGACAGGCCAGAATTTGGAATGTGTCCGTGCCCTGGAATGAGTGCCATAACTCTCTCCTCTGGCTGCACACTTCCCCCACCACTAACTCATGCTGCCTGAGCGCGAGGAGAGGTAAGAGGGGGAAACTGCGAACGTGCTACACTTAAATGGCGATGTAACTATGCTGCAGATGATTTGGTTTTAAATTTCATATTTATCAACAACATAGATCACAAACAAAACAAATTTTCATCTGGTGTAAATTATCGGCATGCTTACAGTTACAGACCACTTCACAGATTATCGCACTTAGGTTGCCCTGTAACTGTGATATATTTAGCTTCGCAATCGGAAAAAGCCTTTCATACACGTATGTTGATAGAAATATTATATCACGTTTGCGACCTTATTATGGAAACGTGCAAAATCTATTTCCGAGGGAAACAATGTAGACCTAGTGGAGAGTTTTAACGTAAAGGAATCTGACTCTTAAACAGGAATTACACTGCAGATCAATCCGTTCCATCTGAACATGCACGGAAGAGCTTGCAACTGAGTCAGCAAACGGTTTGGAAAACAGCTCAGCAGTATCCTCAAAGCGTTTAGAAAACTATGTTTGTAATTCTTTCAGGGTCACAATGAATTATTCGATGTTCACGTTTTCTTTGGTGCCAGTGAACTTAGCAAATTGGACGGTGTGTTTTTTGCCAGAATTTTTCCCTTCCGCAATGCGATTTTTTTGTTAAACTCATCCCCATGAAATCAAGAATTAGTTTTTTCTCCTTACAGTGTCTCAATGTGCCCGGTATGCAGTCAAACCCACTCAAAATGTGAGTTCTGCAATCCATTCCAGATATTCTAATTTTCGTTCACGCTTTCCATTTCTCTTCATAAATTAAGCGATAGCGGTAGCATTCCTCTTTATCAACCAGTGTAGCTTGCGGTAATATACAGTGTCCATTCTCTTCGTTCAGTTCCTTCGAATACTGTTGCAACTTGCGGTGTAATAATGAAAAATGTGCTATTCGTACCACCAATTTCATTTGTACAAATTTGGGGCAAAATGCTTCTTGATGTACAGAACAATGAATCCCTTCTGTCGATCTGTGACATATTTTGCTCTTCCATCATCAATTAAATCTTCAAATTCTTTCTACACGTATGTGTTCTAATGTCTTTCCATAGCAAATTTGGGTTACCTGCCGATTTTGCAACTGCATAATAGATACTGAGAATTCTCATCTTTCTCTTCTGTCACTCCCACTCATTTTTAACCGCTTGTGATGATAGATCGCTAGTCTGCCCCTTTTTGAGAAAACGGGTGCTGGACCTGTGAACTTCCTTTACAGCAGGAGCAAGCAGCGAAGGAGTTAACTGCGCTGACACCACGATTCAGCTGTAATGAAGATAGTGTGCCGACCGAAACATACTGCACCACAATAATAACTGAAATATGTAGACTGAAGGGGATCACAGCTGTCAGCTACGGCGGAACATTACGCCGAATCAGTGGCGACGAACAAAACTGTCTACTGAACTGGGATTCGAACCTGGGATGTAATGCTTACTAGCCAGGTGAGTTAACCACTGTGCAATCCGGGGCACAGCGTTCACACACCTGCGCAGACCATCTCGCCGCGCCCCACGGCCGATCCACATTCCCATCGAGCGCCACCTATCCCTATCCATTTTACTCCACGTTCGCTACTCTGAGATTCCCATAGAAGGTCGGACGTATTTGTGCATCCGCCCTGAGGAAGGTGGATCCATTGCCCAGCTAGGCGTATCAATTATATGAATGAGTGGGGTCTGTTCTGTCTGAAAGAACAGACAGCATGCTTTCATATAAGTAACTGAAATTTCGCGGTTCTATCGAGTGCTTATGAGAAGTACAGAGAAAAACTTACGCGGGTTGAGCTTCGGCCCGCACGTCCAGGCCGAATGAAGTCTAACTCATATAGTTCTCGTATTATACACTCCTGGAAATGGAAAAAAGAACACATTGACACCGGTGTGTCAGACCCACCATACTTGCTCCGGACACTGCGAGACGGCTGTACAAGCAATGATCACACGCACGGCACAGCGGACACACCAGGAACCGCGGTGTTGGCCGTCGAATGGCGCTAGCTGCGCAGCATTTGTGCACCGCCGCCGTCAGTGTCAGCCAGTTTGCCGTGGCATACGGAGCTCCATCGCAGTCTTTAACACTGGTAGCATGCCGCGACAGCGTGGACGTAAACCGTATGTGCAGTTGACGGACTTTGAGCGACGGCGTATAGTGGGCATGCGGGAGGCCGGGTGGACGTACCGCCGAATTGCTCAACACGTGGGGCGTGAGGTCTCCACAGTACATCGATGTTGTCGCCAGTGGTCGGCGGAAGGTGCACGTGCCCGTCGACCTGGGACCGGACCGCAGCGACGCACGGATGCACGCCAAGACCGTAGGATCCTACGCAGTGCCGTAGGGGACCGCACAGCCACTTCCCAGCAAATTAGGGACACTGTTGCTCCTGGGGTATCGGCGAGGACCATTCGCAACCGTCTCCATGAAGCTGGGCTACGGTCCCGCACACCGTTAAGCCGTCTTCCGCTCACGCCCCAACATCGTGCAGCCCGCCTCCAGTGGTGTCGCGACAGGCGTGAATGGAGGGACGAATGGAGACGTGTCGTCTTCAGCGATGAGAGTCGCTTCTGCCTTGGTGCCAATGATGGTCGTATGCGTGTTTGGCGCCGTGCAGGTGAGCGCCACAATCAGGACTGCATACGACCGAGGCACACAGGGCCAACACCCGGCATCATGGTGTGGGGAGCGATCTCCTACACTGGCCGTACACCACTGGTGATCGTCGAGGGGACACTGAATAGTGCACGGTACATCCAAACCGTCATCGAACCCATCGTTCTACCATTCCTAGACCGGCAAGGGAACTTGCTGTTCCAACAGGACAATGCACGTCCGCATGTATCCCGTGCCACCCAACGTGCTCTAGAAGGTGTAAGTCAACTACCCTGGCCAGCAAGATCTCCGGATCTGTCCCCCATTGAGCATGTTTGGGACTGGATGTAGCGTCGTCTCACGCGGTCTGCACGTCCAGCACGAACGCTGGTCCAACTGAGGCGCCAGGTGGAAATGGCATGGCAATCCGTTCCACAGGACTACATCCAGCATCTCTACGATCGTCTCCATGGGAGAATAGCAGCCTGCATTGCTGCGAAAGGTGGATATACACTGTACTAGTGCCGACATTGTGCATGCTCTGTTGCCTGTGTCTATGTGCCTGTGGTTCTGTCAGTGTGATCATGTGATGTATCTGACCCCAGGAATGTGTCAATAAAGTTTCCCCTTCCTGGAACAATGAATTCACGGTGTTCTTATTTCAATTTCCAGGAGTGTATATCGCTGGCACTCGATGGATCAAATATCAATGACTCTCGGTTTCGGTGTGGTTCGTCTTTATTGAACGTACTTAATAATTATGAAATTTGTCTAACCCGCGTAGAAATGGAATGTATTTTCAAGGTAGAAAGGCGAAGACTTGCTTCTGGGGAGTTTGGATGGTAAGGCTACGCCGGATGTGAAATTACCGTCAGAACTGGCGATCCGTGACAAGATTATGTTTCAGTTTGCAGGATAGCAATGCATCGACGCCAAAGCGTTTTTACTGTTATTTCGGAAATGATTAAATATGTCCGTATTGTGGGCTTAATTCACAATACGCCATAGAAAGTGCCTGGTGTTGAATTGCGACATAGTTGGATTTAGACATCTTGTACTTGAAGGAGAAACGTTGTAGACAATCGGAGTACAACAGAACTGAAGCTTTTTGAAACATAACCTATAGGGACTTGCTGAAGGTATAAAACGACTACATGATGACCTATTTGGATAAAAAATGCATTGCAATTGGCTCTAGAGTTGTTTTTGTAATGAATTGAAAGCTGTAATACCCATGTACGGTCATTTAACACGGCTAATAGTACTTTAGAGCGATGTAGTGCAGTGGTTCAGAAATTGGACCCACATTCGTGGGAACTTAATGTCAAATCCCCGTCCGGCCCTTCTGTTTTTGTCGTGTGAAATGACTGACTAAGTCTGTCACTTGCGCCTCGTGCTTGCTAGGCTTTATCGAGTCTGCTGCACTTTATTCTTATTCTGGCAAGACTACAGCAAAACCTCAGGGAAGAAGATGGGCCAAGCAAGATGTTTCCTCTAAATTATTCCTATCGATCCTTTCAGTCCCTTCATCCCTCATTTCATATGTAGCTGGGGTTGAATGAATGTATGGGCATTCGGAAATTAATTTGGCTTCGTGGCGGGAAAGGAACGAATCCATAACAGACTGGAATCATTGGACTTCAGCCATAACGAAACTTTTGCTCCACTCCTCTAGACACAACATCATTCTCGACACGATTGAAAGAGCCAGGAGCTGGAGCAGACAGAAGAACGCGGAGACCCGAACGAGAAAATGGTTGGAGTTTTCAAATTTAATGGAACTCTTCCATCCCGCTACTCTAAACATAGCGCCGTCTTCTACGTGACAGAGAGGTACGGAGCACTAGGGAGCTAGAAGGACGCAAGATCTTGAGTGACAGGGAATCGAATATTTTCAAATCTGACGAGTTTCTTCTCTCTTACTTTTGAATAGAAAAGCCGTCCTCATGGCAGTTTGGGGCTGGAACTGACAGAGAAAGTAATAGTCTCAGATAAGGATGAAGAAGCTGGGATGACAGCGAGAGAGGTTGTTGGGTCATTTTCAAATTTAACGAGTCTCGCATTCGCCCAATCCTCATGGCAGAGAATGACTACATATACGGTGAGCAACAAGCGGTGAGCACTTAGTGCTTCTGGCTGTATTGCGTCAGCATACAGGTGGGTTCACCGGAGACATCTGCTGCGTCTTGGGTGGAAGGTATTGCGTCATAACAGACTTGTGATTCTCTCGCGTTTGGTTACTCTTCTTTAGATCAGTTACATTAGGGAGGCGTTTGTTATCGTTCTCATGCCTCGCAATGATTTTGGATTTGATAACAGTATCGTAGGCTTTCAGTTCTGCGCTAAGCCATTTCTTTCTCTATCACCAGTGATTGCAATAGCGAACGTAATTATCAGAGGATAATATTCCTCATTTGTATCTGCGAGGAATGCGAAGGAGGAATATTATTTTCGTTCTTACCCCAAGCAATTACCTCAGTGACGAACCACGCCGAGATTCAAATGAGGAACACGTACCATAATGACATACGTAGCCCTAAAGTCGCATTCCGGCACCATCTACCTACACCACCTGCGTTCGACGTCAACGTGCATCGTTGGCGTAATACGGAAACTGAGCAATTTATCTGGCATCCTAAAGTGCTTTCAGGCAACGGCCTTGCTGCAGTGTATCCACTGGTTCCCGTCAGATCACCGAAGTTAAGCGCTGTCGGGCGTTGCCGGCACTTGGATGGATGACCATCCGGGCCGCCACGCAATGTTGCCATTTTTCGGGCTGCACTCAGCCTCGTGATGCCAATTGAGGAGCTACTCGACCGAATAGTAGCGGCTCCGGTCAAAGAAAACCATCATAACGACTGGGAGAGCGGTGTGCTGACCACATGCCCCTCCTGTCCTCATCCTCATCTGAGGATGACATGGCGGTCGGATGGTCCCGATGAGCCACTTGTGGCCTGAAGACGGGAGCGCTAAAGTGCTTTCAGGCCAAGTGGGGAAACATTTCCGAAAGGGCTAAATGTGTAAACAGTTCGCGTATCGCCGTGGTCAAAGTATACCACTCACGCGAAAATGGCTATATTGAAAATCGGTGCCAAGGCAACTGCGGTGCACCACGGGCCGTAGATAACAGGGGTGTAAGATGGCTGCGGAGACGTGTACGGGCGAATAGACGTGCAACTGTTGATCAGTTGACCGCCCAGATGAACAAGGGGGCTACCAACACTCTCCTCAATCACTGTTCAGCGAAAGTTGATGCGTATAGACCTCCGCAGTAGCCGCCCAGTTCTCGCACCCACGCTGGCGAGGACTGGAATTTGCATGCCAGTACCACAAGTGGTGGTCCGCCGAGTGGCGACAGGTAACCTTTCAGATGACACATGCGATTGGCGTGTACCGCGTTGAACGTCTAAAAGCAAATACCCCGCTATAATTGCCGCAAGGGTTCAGGCTGGACGACGGAGATTTATGGTCTAGCGAATGTTTCAGTGGCCTTCCCTGGGTGATCTCGTCATTCCGGAAGGCACAGTGGATCGACATAGATACGCACCAAACCTTGGGAACTTGTTTTTCTTCCGCACGAGGACGATCGCACCTACCAGCGGGACAATAGAATGTGTCACACATTTTGCAGTATACGTGAGTGGTTCCAAGAGCACCAGGATGAGTTTTCCGTACTCCGCTGGCCACCAGACTACCTGGATTTAAACATAATTGATAATTTGAGAGAGCACCTCGATCAGGCTGTTCGCCCCACGGATACTCAACCAAGAAACGTAGCGCAGATGGCCACGGGATTGTAGTCGACGTTGCTCCACATCCTTCTCGGTACACTCCAGGCCCTCTCTGACTCTCTTCCTGCACGTCTCGCAGCAGTCCACTCTGGAAAAGGCGGCTATTCAGGCTTTTGACGTGTGGTCACATTAATGTGTAGCAAGTCGTTATTTCGTTCCGTGATATTACGTTATTGTTGTAAGGGCTGTGGTTGTGGCGGAGCGATTCTAGGCGCTTCACTCTGGAACCGCGCTGCTGCTACGGTCGCAGGTTCGAATCCTGCCTCGGGCATGGATGTGCGTAATGTCATTAGAGTAGTTAGGCCTAAGTAGTTCTAAATCTACGGGACTTTTGACCTCAGATCTTAAGTCCCATAGTTCTTAGAGTCATTTGAGCCATTAATTATTTTACAAAATCATTAAAGCAACAAACAATGAAGCTGACGCGGAGAACAATGCAGTGAAAATTAGCCTGTTGTCAGATAAACTCCACTGTTTTCTTTGGCTCCTCCCACTTTAATAAAGAGTTCCATTTAAAAAGAACACGTTAAAATCTATGTTTTACTAAGCAACCTCCTACCAAAGTAAAGTTCTATTATGCCCAGATGAACAATAAGCTTTCATGTGATTGCCCAAATGCACTTAAGGGAAATATCGGAATGGTTCCCTCAAAATGGTCATGGCCAATATACTTCCACATGTTCGCCCAAACTAAAACTGGACTTCGTTTCTAACAACCTTTTTTTCTAATAATCTTTTCTCTTCTTCTGTAATAGTCGCCGTGGTTCATGGTGTGGGTTCCTATAGTCATGTCCTAGATCATGAACCGCGGGCAACGTATGAGTGGCCAAGTAAGTGGTCCCGACAGTCGGGATACCAGTTACTTTGGAATAAGGCTGGGCATCTCGGACATATTCTGAGTCGTGGTCACCTTTGTGATCATACGGCAAAGACTACCAAATCCACCGGTTAGTCCCTCAGCCGTTAGGGGTAAAACCCAATGGGACTCGGGGCAAGTAAGGCTAGCAACCTGCTTCCCTGGTACTTTAAATATGATGATGGCAACAATCAGAGCAAAATGCCTCGGACCTTTGGAGGTGACGGAGTCCCACCTCTAACTGACAAACCAGGGACTCCTAAGATACGGCTTGGCAAACAAATGGTAATGAGATGGAGAGCTATTAATATCAATGGAGGCTACTCTGGGAAGAAGATAAAGCTGGCAGAGGCTGCAAGTAAGATGGGGTTGGACGTTTTAGCTGTTAGTGACATTCGGGTAAGGGGTGAGAAAGAAGAGGAAGTGGGAGAATAAAAGGTCTACCTGTCAGGAGTCAAAGCAGGAATAGCACAATGGGGTGTAGGGCTTTACATCAGGAAAGAAATGGAACCCAGCGTAGTTGCAATAAGGTATGTAAACGAACGACTGATGTGGATAGATTTGGCAGTGTCTAGCAAGAAAATTAGGATTGTGTCAGTATATTCGCATTGTGAAGGGACAGATCAAGATAAGATGGATAGTTTTTAAGAGGCACTCAGTGATGTAGTTGTTAGAGAGAAGGACAAGGACAGTGTTCTGCTCATGGGTGATTTTAACGCCAGGATTGGAAATCGAACAGAAGGGTATGAAAAGGTTATGGGTAAATTTGGAGAGGATATGGAGGCCAACAGGAACGGGAAACAACTCTTGGATTTCTGTGCCAGTATGGGCTTAGTAATCACAAACTCCTTTTTGAAACATAAGAACCAGATCTGTCTTTGACTATATAATAACAGATCAGGAATTCAGGAAGGCTGTGAGGGACACACGTGTATTCAGGGGATTCTTTGATGACACTGATCATTATTTAATCTGCAGTGAAATTGGGACTGTGAGGCTGAAAGTGCAGGAGGTCAGGTCCATATGTAGGAGGATAAGAGTGGAGAAACTTCAGGATAAGGAAATCAGGCACCAGTACATAACAGCGATCTCAGAAAGGTACCAATTAGTTGAATGTAGTCAATTAGAGTCATTGGAAAAGGAATGGACAAGGTACAGAGACACAGTACTAGAAGTGGCTGAAGAATGTCTTGGAACAGTAGTGTGTAAAAGTAGGATGAAGCAAACAGCTTGGTGGAATGATACAGTCAAGGTAGCCTGTAAAAGGAAAAAGAAGGCGTATCAAAAATGGCTACATACCAGAACCCAGGTAGACAGAGAAAGTTATGTTGAAGAAAGAAACAAAGCCAAACAGATAATTGCAGCATCCAAGAAGAAATCTTGGGAAGACTTTGGAAACAGGTTGGAGACTATGGGTCAAGCTGCTGGAAAACCATTCGGGAGTGTAATTAGCAGTCTTCGAATGGGAGGTAAGAAGGAAATGACAAGTACTTTGGACAGGTCAGGAAAACGGCTGGGGAATCCTGTGGATGCCTTGGGCAGATGGAGGGAATAGTTTGAAGAGTTGCTCAATGTAGGTGAAAATACGATCAGTAATGTTTCAGATTTCGAAGTGGAATGGGATAGGAATTATGATGGAAATAGGATCACATTTGAGGAAGTGGAGAAAATGGTCAATAGATTGCAGTGCAATAAAGCAGCTCTTCAAATGGTTCAAATGGCTCTGAGTACTATGGGACTCAACATCTTAGGTCATAAGTCCCCTAGAACTTAGAACTACTTAAACCTAACTAACCTAAGGACATCACACACACCCATGCCCGAGGCAGGATTCGAACCTGCGACCGTAGCAGTCCCGCGGTTCCGGACTGCAGCGTCAGAACCGCACGGCCACCGCGGCCGGCAATAAAGCAGCTGGGGTGGATGAAATTAAGTCGGAAATCATCAAATACAATGGAATGTCAGGTCTTAAATGGCTACACAGGATAATTCAAATGGCCTGGGAGTCGGGACAGGTTGCATCAGACTGGACAAAAGCAGTAATCACACCAATCTTTAAACATGGGAACAGAAAAGATTGTAACAACTACAGAGGTATCTCTTTAATCAGCGTTGTGGGTAAAATCTTCTCAGGTATTGTTGAAAGGAAAGTGCGAGTATTAGTTGAGGACCAATTGGATGAAAATCAGTGTGGGTTCAGGCCTCTTAGAGGTTGTCAGGACCAGATCTTTAGCTTACGGCAAATAATGGAAAAGTGTTATGAGTGGAACAGGGAATTGTATCTATGCTTTATAGATCTAGAAAAGGCATATGACCGGGTTCCTAGGAGGAAGTTATTGTCTGTTCTACAAGATTATGGAATAGGAGGCAAACTTTTGCAAGCAATTAAAGGTCTTTACATGGATAGTCAGGCAGCAGTTAGAGTTGACGGTAAATTGAGTTCATGGTTCAGAGTAGTTTCAGGGGTAAGACAAGGCTGCAACCTGTCTCCACTGTTGTTCATATTATTTATGGATCATATGTTGAAAACAATAGACTGGCTGGGTGAGATTAAGATATGTGAACACAAAATAAGCAGTCTTGCATATGCGGATGACTTAGTTGCGATGGCAGATTCGATTGAAAGTTTGCAAAGTAATATTTCAGAGCTAGATCAGAAATGTAAGGACTATGGTATGAAGATTAGCATCTCCAAAACGAAAGTAATGTCAGTGGGAAAGAAATATAAACGGATTGAGTGCCAAATAGGAGGAACAAAGTTAGAACAGGTGGACGGTTTCAAGTACTTAGGATGCATATTCTCACAGGATGGCAACATAGTGAAAGAACTGGAAGCGAGGTGTAGCAAAGCTAATGCAGTGAGCGCTCAGCTACGATTTACTCTCTTCTGCAAGAAGGAAGTCAGAACCAAGTTATCTGTGCACCGTTCAATCTTTCGACCAACTTTGTTGTATGGGAGCGAAAGCTGGGTGGATTCAGGTTACCTTATCAACAAGGTTGAGGTTACGGATATGAAAGTAGCCAGGATGATTGCAGGTACTAGTAGATGGGAACAATGGCAGGAGGGTGTCCACAATGAAGAAATCAAAGAAAAACTGGGAATGAACTCTATAGATGTAGCAGTCAGGGCGAACAGGCTTAGATGGTGGGGTCAAGTTACACGCATGGGAGAAGCAAGGTTACCCAAGAGACTCATGGGTTCAGCAGTAGAGGGTAGGAGGAGTCGGGGCAGACCAAGGAGAAGGTAACTGGATTCGGTTAAGAATGATTTTGAAGTAATAGGTTTAAAATCAGAAGAGGCACCAATGTTAGCACTGAATGGGGGACCATGGAGGAATTTTATAAGGGGGGCTATGCTCCAGACTGAACGCTGAAAGGCATAATCAGTCTTAAATGATGATGATGATGATGATGATGATGTAATAGTGGCCACTATCGTTATCAGACGTGACAAGACAGGTTTGTCGGTGACAGTACAGTTGTCTTGTTTGCTGCCACCTCGAAGTCTTAGTGGAGCTTGGGTGCTGTAATGAGTGGTTCGATGGAGGTGAAATGAGAAGGTTTAACTCCCATTGTCAGCGCACAGCTTTTCATCCCAGTCTGCGCAAAAGGAGAGGCAAAATCGTGACAGGAGGGTCAGCACCGATACTGCTTTACGCTCTTACATCGCAACACAAGTAGGAAAAGTTTGCAGTTTTATCGAAGATATTTGCGCACGATATAGAGCTGTGTCGCACCACCTCTTCTTCCTCCGGTAGAATTCTGTTGATAACGTTTCTTCACCACTTCCAGGATTCGAACGAGCGCAATTCACAGCAAGATTTTAGCGGCCTAACTCTTGAATGGTTTGATACGCGGCTCCTGTTCTCGCAGTGTCATGCTAATGTGTGCAGACATGACTGATGAACACTCTGGGTATCAAATTTTCCACTTTAGATAAGAAGCTCTGTAAACAAGACCTATGACAAAGATGACAAGATGCTCAGATCAGTTTTCCATCGTCACTGTGATGAAGCGACTCTTATGCAACCACGTAAGATAACGAGCACCTTTATTTGAACTCATCATTTCATTATGCATGAGTCGCAGAACGTTTGCTACATGTTTTATGCGCCGAATTATTTGGCGCTATGATTACAGCATTGGAGACACAGGCCTACATGTTATTTGCAAGGTAAGGATGCCGCCTGATCACCCTTACCTGTGTTTTCTGAGGTTTCCCTGTTCCATTTCAGTCGCATCTTATACGAATGTTGGTGAGATTATTAGTTTTCGATACCGTTTTAGGATCACCATACCATTTCGCATAGATACGTATTTTTTCATGGAGAAGGTTTCTATGCTATCCACTTTACTATAAATCGCCAATAGATACCACAGCAGCATTTCAACTTCCATATCGTTGAATCGATCGTAAAAATCATCGACTCATCAATCTTCTGTACACATATCACTTACTGTCTGGAAAGAATCGCTGTGGGAGTAGCAACCACCTACCGATCAAAGAGGTGGGGCGGGGGTCAAAATTTTGTGTAGCACAGGACCACAAATAACCAGACTGTATTCATCCATTATTTGAGGATTAGCGCTCTTAGTGACTTGCAACAAACTTGGGACATTATTTCAAACCTTTACGAAATTTTTTCTCGCTGGTAAGCCCTACGAAATGATGAAAGGAAAATGTTTACCGTGCACTACATTTCCGCTGTTCATGCAGTGAAACTGTCCCATCAGGCATTACTTTTAAATTTATTAGTTCTTTACTGCTAACTATATTAGCGACTTATTTTGCCGAAAACATCCATTTATGCCGCTAATGTACTACAAAATTATATCATTGTACGACACATAATTCAGGAGATCTGACGTCATAAACGTCGAGCTGCGTGAAAACAACACCGCGAAATTCGCTAGAGATATATGTGAAGTACACTGAAGAGTCAAAGAAACTGGTACACCTCTACCTTATAACGTGTAGGCCCAACGCGAGAACGCAGAAGTGCCGCAACACGACGTGGCATGGACTCGACTAATGTCTTAAGTAGTGCTGGATGGAAGTGACACCATGAATCCTGCAGGGATGTCCATAAATCCGTAAAAGTACGAGGGAATGCTCACCTCTTCTAAACAGTACGTTGCAAGGCATCCCAGATACGCTCAATAATGTTCATGTCTGGCGAGTTTTGTGACCAGCGGAAGTGTTTAAACTCGGAAGAGTGTTCCTGGAGTTAATATGTAGCAATTCTGGACGTGTGGTATGTCGCATTGTCCTGCTGGAATTGCCCTAGTCAGTCGGCATGCACAATGGTTCAAATGGCTCTGAGCACTATAGGACTTAACTTCTGAGGTCATCAGTCCCTTAGAACTTAAACCTAACTAACCTAAGGACATCACACACATCCATGCCCGGCGCAGGATTCGACTGTAGTGCCTAGAAACGCCATGCACAATGGACATGAATGGATGCAGATGATCAGATAGCATGCATACGTACGTCTCACCTGTCAGAGTCGTATCTAGACGTATCAGGGTTCCCATATCACTCGAACAGCACACACCCCACACAATTATAGAGCATCCACCAGCTTGAATATCCCCTGCTGACATGCAGGATCCATGGATTCATGAGGTTGTCCCTATATCCGTGTACTGGTATTGTGTGTATTGAACTGGAGACCTATAAGCGAACGAGAGGCTTCGTCCCCGACGCTCAGTGGTTCACAACCCCACAACAGGCTACAGCAGTCCACTCACTCCACCGACACCCCACACCGAACCCAGAATTATTGTGCGGTTCGGCCCCCAGTGGACTCCCCCCCACCTCCCCGGGGGAACGTCTCAAACCAGACGAGTGTAACCCCAAATGTTTGCGTGCTAGAGTAATTATGCTCACGTGTGGAGACGTCTTTGCGCAGCAATCTGCGACATAGTGTAACTGAGGCGGAATAAGGGGAACCAGCCAGAATTCGCCGAGGCAGATGGAAAATCGCCTTAAAAGCCATCCACAGGCTGCCCGGCATACTGGACCTCGACACTAATCCGCTGGGCGGATTCGTGCCGGGGACCGGCACGCCTTAGACCGCGCGGCTAACCGGGCGGGCCTCTCCATACCCGTACACGTCCATGCTCTCGATACAGTTTGAAACGAGACTCGTCCGATCAGGCAACATGTTTCCAGTCATCAACAGTCCAATAATGGTGTTGAATATAACACCACGTTCAAACTCACTTAAATCTTGATAACGTGCCATTATGTAATCCTTTCATCATAAGAATAAACTTGATGTAAACATTGCACTATGTATTCTTCCGCGTTTGTTGGAACCTCATTGGATTTCAGTTTCATGTGGGACTGCAGCCAAGCTGTCTCGAGTACTGTCAAGTACGATAGTAAGTGTACTTTTTGTGCTGTACGTTACGCGCACATCGAGTTTACGACAATACGGGAAAACAGCTTTACCTTCGCATTTAACTTGAACAGCACTGGCCGGTCAGCTGGTACAGCTAGCTTGCAGTGACACGGCCAGTTGCAGCTCACATGTAAAAAGAGACGAGCAGAGGAACAATACAGCTTCGAATGATTTTTTTAAGCAGAATGAAATAATGCACTGCAAATCTCCCACAATACGCTTCTTGGTCGACTAGACGAAAACCGCAACACGTTATCGTTTTTAGCTAACGTACTATTGTAATTAAAAACAAGAATGATGAAAATTCCTAACTTAACCACAGGGTAACGTAAGAGAGTACTGAAGGATTTCACCGTATAGTTAAATATTGAAGCCACTAAAGTTATTACTTGTACAGTCAGTCGTCTGGTAATCTCTTAGCTCCTTCCCTATCCGAAACAGAGAAAAACATTTCAGTTCTGGAAGTGTCACCTGCTACGTTGATAACGAGACTGTCAACAACATAATCCACCAAGCCAACCAAACGCATCATTTTCTCTTCTTTTATGACGAGCCGTTCTATACCCCGCCAGCGTTCGGCAGTGACGTGTGAAAAAGCTGCGTGTGTTAGTTCCAGTACGTCTGACAGTTTAACAGTCTTGTTATTTCTAGGGCCAAATCCCGCAGCTTGGCTCCATATCAGTTCTGTTGGGTTCTATTGTAATGGTAGAGGAGCAAATGTAAAAATGCAGCATTTGTATGGCGTACTCGACGCTGTGAAAACGATTGTTTTTCGTGTTTCTACAATACTTATCTATATCTGTGGTATAAAACAATGGACATAGTCAAAATAAAGAGGATTTGGTTTTTTCATTTTTGGCTTAAAAATTAAATTGTTACGTTTCCGCAGTTTAAACAACATTTATGAACAGTCTTTCATAAAACATCGATAGTTAAGAATTTGGAAACAGGAATTTCGCGTCAATTATCTAATTAGAAACCAGAAGACGTGCCTTATTCATAAAAAATGATGAGTTTTATAATTACGAGATGTAGGTATTTCAAATTGAACGAGAAAAAAGTTACACTCGGGAGATTTGAACTAATGCACGAATATCCGCATGTGGTTCATAGTCAATTACATTACCAACTGCGCTACACGTTCATTGTGCATTGGTTTACAACTGCAATATATACATCGCTGAAAACACTTCAAAGCTGATTACGCAGGCCAACGATGGAAAAACGTTTTTGCTGAGAATAACATATTCTTATATTTTTATGGTGGGCAGTCCAAATATAATACTTAAACAACTGCGTCACCCACCATTTCTTCATATTTTACAGTTAAATTTATTAAATTAAGTGATTTTTAAAGAATTTAACTGTATAACAGTTAAAATAATTTAAAGAGGAGGTGTAATGAATGTACATGACGTTGGTAGCACAGCTGAAAAACATTTTCTGCCAAAAAAGGTCGATTCTACTTTTGTGTTAACAGATGGTGTTTTGTTTAATGTCAATCTAACCTCACATTCCCGTTTCCTGTACATGGACTCAGTACAATGTCTAATCGTGGTTATAAATCTCTGCTGGCAGTTTTTATTATATTTGTGCTGAATTTGTGATTAAAAAACACCAAAGAAAGATTACAGACTTTGTGAAAAAGTTTTATCTAGCGTACTTTGGATCTAAACTTGGTGATCAAAATATATCTTTGGCCCTGCATAAGGTATGTTATGTGTGTGTTGAACATCTGAGAAAATGGTCCAAAAAGGAGAAAAAAAGCCTTTAGATCTGCTGTTACTATGATATGGGGGGAGCCAAGAAAGCATTCTGATCGTTGCTACTTTTTCAGTGTTGATATTACTGGTCATAATTCGAAAAACAAGAAGGTAATAAGGTACCCTAACCTTCCGTCCGCCATACGACCAGTAGGGCATGGTGTAGATTTGCCGGTTCCTGAACCACCAGATGATTTAAGTTCTATTCCAACAGAAGTATTTTCTGATGTACAATCTGATTTAGATGAACCAGTTGATGATGAATTCCATTGTAATACAGAAAGTCTAGAGCACAAATTGTTTACTCAGACTGGGCTCAACGATTTGGTTAGGGATCTGGGCTTAACGAAAGAAAAAGCTGAATTGCTTGGCTCTAGATTAAAAGAAAAGAACTTATAGGCAGCTGGAACCAGCGTATACATGTACAGAAAGAGAGAGCAGCAATTTTCCTAGTTTTTTTCAACAATAAGGTGATTTAGTGTACTGCTCAGACATTCCTGGACTGATGAATGAATTTGCTGTTAATACAAAAAGGGAGACTGGAGACCGTTTATTGATTCATTCAAAACTAATTTAATGGCTGTTTTATTACACAATGCTAACATGTATACATCTATACCTGTTGGACATTCTGTACTTATGAAAGAAAGCTATGAAAACCTAGAAATAGAGCTAAATAAAATAGGCTATTCTGCTCGTGGTTGGATGATATGTGGCCATCCAAAAGTGACATGCATTCTCCTTGGTCAGGAAGCTGGGTTTACCATATTTCTATGTTCCTTGTGTGAATGGGACAGTAGGGCTAGGGATCAACACTGGTGCAGAAAGAACTGGGCTGTGAGGGAGTCTTTAAAGCCTTGTGAAAAGAACATTCTACGCAGAAACCTTGTAGATCCAAAAAACGTACTCCTACCTCCTCTACATATAAAGTTAGGCCTAATGAAACAGTTTGTAAAGGCTTTCCTTGAATATAGACCGTGTTTGAAGTATCTCTGCAAAAAGTTTCCACACCTTTCAGAAGCTAAACTAAAATAAGGCGTCTTTGTCGGACATGACATTAGAAAATTGATGTTTGATGTTAACTTTGAATCCATAATGACCTTAAATGAGAAAGAAGCATGGGTATTATCAAGGAAGTCGTTACAAAGATCTTAAGGGTATGAAAAAGACACATAATATTTTTCTATTATAGCTACAATGTTAAAGAAGTTTAAAACTTAACGATGTTTAATGAGCCTGAAAGTTTACTTTTTAAATAGTCACCTTGATTACTTCCCAGACAATATGGGAGATGTTAGTGAAGAGCAAGAAGAGCGTTTACACCAGAACATTAAAGTGATGGAAAACCGCTACCAAGGCCGCTGGAAAACCAACATGGTGGGGGACTACTGTTCGTCACTTCACCGAGAAGCCCAGCAAGCGACTCATCGAAGAAAAGCTACACAAGTAGCTCCAAAGAAAAAAGAGAAAGAAAACACAAACCAATTCCAGCTGACAAGTGAAACCTCTATTAACACATATCATTGTTTTAAGTACCTTACTGTAAAAACGAACCATGCTGATGTTGTAACAAAGCGTTTCATTAATTACCCCATTTGCCGTATAGCATAGGATTTTTATACTGTATAATGAAAAGCACATTGCTTGGAAAATATGGGTGATACAAAAAAAACTAAGGCTAGGTTTGGATTCAGCTCATAAAAATCTATAAAAATCAGCTACCAGACTAAAAAAGGTTTTTCAAAAAAAAAAAAAAATTCGTTGGCCTGTGTTATCTCCGTAAATTTATGAAAAACATTAAGAATAGTCTATTACTCGGCACTTTTTAACCATGTTCCACGCGCGTGTTTCACTTCGGAGAAGAAAGCAGCCCCAGCCATTTTCATACTGCATACTGCAATCAGAGCGCAACGCTGCAGAGGCTGTGACTGTAGACGATTTTTGAAATAAAAACTACATAGCTAAAGCGTGATTCAGAGAAACGTTAATGGCTGTTAATACATTTGAGTATCTTAAAGTTTCATTTAACGTAACTTAGTAATAATATATATTATACATAAGTAGGACCTACTTCCAAGAGCGTGACAACACCAGTGCACGCGTGCTACGGCTTCGGATCAATCATCGCATCTTTGTTTGTTTACATGAGGTTTATTCTTACGATGAACGGATTATAGCAGCAGTAACCGACCTAACAAACGCGCCAGACACTTGTTGTCTTATGCAGGCGTTGCCGACCGCAGCACCGTATTCTGCCTGTTTACATATCTCTATATTTGAATGCGCATGCCTATACCAGTTTCTTTGGTGCTTCATTTTATATGCACAAACATGTGTCAAATATGTTAATCGTATGTGAAATATATGTGACATGTGCGTATGCGAGCCAATCCACGGGTAAAAAGCTTCTACTAAACTCTTGGATCGATGCCAGCCAAACTTGGTGCTGTATCTGGAAAGAAATACTGTAGGAGCAAGAGCCAACAATTTCCAACTGATATGGCGGTGACAAGGCGGAGAGAGAAAGGGGTAGGAGGAGGTGGATAGACAGAGAGAAGACAGGGGGAAATGGACGCAGGGCGAGAGAGAGGGGGGAACAGGAAATCTACTTAGAGGGGGAAAGGAGCAGATGGCAGAGGGGGGAGGACCAGACGTACAGAGAAAGGAAAGAGGAAGTCATGAGGGTATGGACAGAGAGATGGGAGAGAAGGATTTGTACAGGTAAAGGAAAGGGGAGTTGGACTGAGAGAGCAGGAAGAGGAGACGAACAGAGAGATGGCAAGCAGGAGATGGACTAATAGAGGACTGGAATAAATACATACCCGAGCAACACCGGGCCGTCAGCTAGTTACGAATAAATAAAACGTTTTCTGTCTATCATCAATTCTTCATTTTTGATGTGTCTTCTCATTACTTATATGTGTAGATTTTCTTAATTGACCGAGCATTATTTCTAGTTCAATAATAACTATCTCGCATCCAGGAGCTTTTGACACCTACTTCAGAGCAGTTTTTTATCGTTTAGTATAGATTGGGCTTCTTTACTAATGTATTTTTGGGTCTTTTATCCAAACATACTTATTTAGATGAGTCTGTGGCCGACACATATCGAAACAGAGTTTTTCTACTCTTTTCAGT
Source organism: Schistocerca cancellata (assembly GCF_023864275.1). NCBI lineage: Eukaryota > Metazoa > Arthropoda > Insecta > Orthoptera > Acrididae > Schistocerca > Schistocerca cancellata. The sequence goes on from NC_064633.1 coordinate 227,375,228, forward strand.
CCGTAATATTTTGTCATGCCTGATCTCCATTGTGATTGTGAAGACAAAGTCAAATCACACATGTACTAGCAGATGAGTTCTGTGCTTTAGGCAAGGGTGAGGTCAGTAGCATACTGAGTGCTTGAGTCCAGTCTCACTGCTGGAAACGCGATTTCACGTTGTCGCGGAAGGACACTGGTGACAGTGCGAAGGAGCGAAATATGAACTCTGCGGCAGTCAATCTAAGGTCGCTTGCGTTATCAGCTGCTCGAGATAAGATGATGGCTGCAGGAGAAGACCGCCCCTGGCGCTGCCGCCAGCAGTCCAGCATGGCGACGGCCGGGATCGGCGAGGACCAGAGCCGGCTCGTGCTGAGAGGCCCGCCGCTGACGGAGGCGGAGGTGGCGGGGGCGGAGCTGCCCCTGGCGGCCTACCTAGTCCAGAAGCTGGCCGCCCACGGGGACCGCCTTCTGCAGGTCTGTCCACTGAACACTATACGCGCTCACGTATACCCAGCATTTACAGTGTACGTGTTACAGCAAACTGCTAGGTGTTAAAAGAAACCTTCAGGACCATCCCAAGCCCTTCTAGGGGGTGTGAGGTCAATAGCTACTACCCTGGAGCGGACAAGTAGTCTTCGCAAGGGCTAAAGCACCGGATTCATTTTTAAGAGTAGACTTTCCCATTGCAGTCCATGATACCTTTAAGTGATATTGGTGAATGCTGCGATGTTTCCCACAAAAATCTACTTTCTTATTTCCTGATACTGCTGACCTGGTGCTCTGTTACTAGCCACGTGTGCAAAGTTTGGTTCAAATGGCTCTTAGCACTATGGGACTTAACATCTATGGTCATCAGTCCCCTACAACTTAGAACTACTTAAACCTAACTAACCTAAGGACATCACACAACACCCAGTCATCACGAGGCAGAGAAAATCCCTGACCCCACCGGGAATCGAACCCGGGAACCCGGGCGTGCAAAGTTTCCTTTTATTCTTTCTTTTCTACATCATTACGCCACTGACGAGCCTTTGTTCGTTCTGATTGCGTGAAGCTCAACCAGAGTAATTTTTAAACCCAATGAGATTTTCTTGTTTGATATCGACATGAACAAACTGAGTTCAAAGTAAAATGCAACAAGTGTAAATCGTATACTTAGTTTCCCCTGATTGAGGCACTTGATCACCATGGGTACAGCTTCAGTCAGCTATTGGTTCCCTCCGTTCCCTGCAAACTCCGCACATGCACAGCCAATAAACTGAGGACTAGAAATTGTGGTACTAAATCTTAGGGTTCTAACTGGGAGGAAGTTGCTTTACTCTAGCTCATTAGTTGGACCGAGTATGTGGAATTTATGTGTGGAAAATTAATTCATCTGAATAACTTCTCGTACTGAAGACACAGTAACCTATTGATTACACCTTTTGAGAATTGGGTTCCCTGCAGTTTATCACAGGTGTAAGAGCGAATGCCTCGATCGTTTTTCAGAGTAATTCAAGGACTTTTTACCACTCTAGACTTAATCAATTCGATTTTGTGCTCCATCTATTATATCTTCACAGATAGGATACGAAACCCAAAACCCACTACTTTTTATTAGTTATACTCGTAACAAACAATTTAATTGGTATTATTGTATAATGTACAAATAATTAAAGCTAAAGTACACAAAGTTTCAAGTTATTTTGAAACGCTCATCCGGTGACGCTCCATTCGTCCGTTGTACATGTCATTTACACTGAAAACACTGATACATAGATCTTGAATTTAATTTACCAAAATATTACCATTTAAAGCACGATGACAAAGAATATTAAAACGAAAATATTGTTGTCCATTGCAGTACAGGAAATAATTCATTTGTGGGCATTTCTACAAATCACCTTAATGTGAATTCACAGTTTTTCAAAACAGGCACCACACCTATATGTATCTTCTAAACAGAATATCTAGCTATCATAATTATACCCCTGACAGCTCCTTTTAGATTCACATATGCAGGAAACCATATTTATATTTCTAAATACCTTTTATGTCATTTCATACACTTTATATATCTTTTTGATAGCAGGACTGATGCTTTCTCATACCAGGTTTTCCTTCAGTTAGTTTCATTATTCCTCTTTTGGATACTTTGCTTGGGAAACCTCCAACGCTAAGGAACAAGTGAAGCTTACTCGGTATATCTTATCCTAATTTACGGAACTGCCCTATATTTCTCTTCCATTTGCAATAAACTACATTCAAAAACAGGTCAAAGAAAATTATTATGAAAAGCCCTGCAGAAGCTGATCAGAAGCGTTTAATTAATAGTGAAAGGTGATTTAACAACTCAGGTTGGGGTTTGTTTACAGTCTTTCAAATTGGTTGCTACCAACTTCTCAAATTTCGTTGTTTGAATAAGCTACAGTTTTAGCGTGCCATAAGAACTCATCTGGTAGTATGAAATCGTAATCAGTTAAATAGTGATTGAATGACGTAATATCAGTTAAGCAGTCTATTCCGGATTACATTATTTTCTCATAAATATCAATAAACATTGTAATCAATGAAATAGTTCAGTAGATACTGACATCCTTCACATCCCTTTTTCGGTTTCTACTGGAAATATCAATAACCCTCCCCCCCCCCCCCCAGTGACGTTTTCTTGTATTATCGCCATGGAGAAATTTGGAGGGAGAATCTATGTTGAAAGAGAAGATATGAAAACTTTGAGATTTGCCTATGACATTCTAAATCCGAGACCTCAAATGGCTGGAAGATCAGTTGAACGAAATGTTAATATCTCTCAAAAGGTTACAACATGAATGTCAACAAAAGTAAAAAAAGAAGCTAATGGGTATAATGGAATTGAATCAGGCAATGCTCAGGCAACTAGACTAGGAATTGAGAAACTTCTACATTAGTTTCGCTACTTGGGTACTACCAAAATAAGCAACAATGGCCAAAGTAGAGAGGATATGAAGTGTAGACTGGCAGTACCAATAAAATCGTTGGTGAAACAGAGAAATTTGTTAACATGGAAGCAGGGATGCATTGCCGACTCTGGGCCAAATATGCACAATGGCCATACCACTGAATGAGTCATGAGGAGGCCACGCAACCCTCCTAAGCTACGCGCCTTTCTGTGGTGTCATCGTGCTCCTACCCTCTCCTTGGCAACGACCCTTGGCCATTCAGGGAATTTTCATGCCAACACAAAAACTGATCTCCTCATTATCAAGTGGAATTCTAGTAAATCTACTAACAAGGCGAAAGAGAAGGTGTTTTGTACTGGTTGAAATGTGCCGAATGAAACGGAATAACAGCATCTGATGTGGAAGGTTTTCTGTAAATTGCAAGTTTGTGTACACCATTGTGTTAATCAAAGAGATATCTAAAAATTAATTTTGTTATCCACCTGTTGTTCATAAGTGAATGTAATTTTCTGATGTAAACTGTTAAAGAGTGCCAATATCCTATCAAAGCTACCATTTTCGTCATTATTCAGTAACAGTGTGTCATACACACACTGGTAGTAATAGATAATAACCTCTTTCAATTCTGTGTTGTGTTCAAACATAGTATTCTCAAGGTGGTTCAGAAAGATATTGGCCAGGGTCCCTGATAAACTACACCCCATGGCTAAACTGTCCTGTTGTCTGTATATAGTATCACTAAAACTGAAATAGTTATAAGAAAGAACTAGTTCAAGTAACTATATGAATTCACACACTGCACCTACAAAAAGTCTCCTGTGCTTAGTAAGATTATTCCACAGAATATTAACAGTTTCTTTGACTGGTACATTGGTGTATAGATTCGTTACATCTAGCGACACCCACTTATACCCTTTTGGTATTTCAACATCTTTAATGTTATCAACAAGTTTATAGGCCTTCTTTACAGAAAACTGTTGAGCAAGCACAAAACATTAAGTCTGCCAGATAACCTAGAAGCAGAGCTTCCAATGTAATTAACTATTGGATGAATAGGAGTATTTAATTTGTGGACTTTAGATTGTGCCCTAAGGTATGGAGCATGGGGGTTCAATACCTCTTAAGTTTTGTATCCTTCCTCATCCTATAACAAACAAGTCTTGTTTAAAGAACATTTTACATCTTTAACTAAGTGTCTAGTTGGATCGTTTTCTAATCTATAAATACCATTTTGTTCAAAGAATTCTTGAACTTTACTTATATAATCATTTACATACATAATCACCAACGTATCTCCCTTATCTGCCTTGAGAGCTAGAACTTTATGTACTTTTAATTTATCATTAATATTATGTTATACAGACTGACACGACAGCAAAGTTGGCGGAAATCGTTCTTATTAATCAAATTAAATTGTTGATTGTTGCGGAAACACTTTCTTGTCATGGTCAACTCATCATCCTTTTAACATGAGACACACCAGTGGAATCTACAAACCAGAATTCACATTTTTTGTAATAGCTGTAGGTGTTAGATTTAGTGATGGTTCAAATGGCTCTGAGCACTATGGGACTCAACTGCTGTGGTCATAAGTCCCCTAGAACTTAGAACTACTTAAACCTAACTAACCTAAGGACATCACACACATCCATGCCCGAGGCAGGATTCGAACCTGCGACCGTAGCGGTCGTGCGGTTCCAGACTGTAGCGCCTTTAACCGCTCGGCCACTTCGGCCGGCTAGATTTAGTGAATCTTTTATACTTTTTCCATACTCATCCAAATCAAAAAATGGATTTACTGTCGTTTTTTCCACACTTTCACATGGTTAATCCGAGGGTTGCCAAGAAAGTAATCTTTATCTCAGACGGAAACAATGCTATGAATGCGAAACGTTACATATGTATTATTTGAAGTCTCCTGAGTTAGCGCGGTAAGTTTCCGTCACTTCCGACAAATAACGTAGCTGCAGGACAGTTTCAAAATGGCGTGAGTAGGTGATGTACGTTACAAGCAACGTGCCGTCATTGAATTTCTCACTGCACAGAAAGAAGCTGTGGGGAATATCCACAAACGCTTGTGCAAAGTCTATGGAGCATCTGTTGTCGACAGACGTACAGTTAGTCGCTGGGCACGGAGGGGCCATCAGAAGGAGGTTCGGCGGAGCTCCACAATTTGCAGCGGTCAGGGAGACCATCCACGGCTGTCGCACATCATGTGTTGCAGCGAACTGATGTCATTCGCGAGAACCGACGCATTGCGACCCAGCAGTTGGCACTGCATCTGTCAATCAGCAAAGGAAATTCACACAGTGAAGCACTGGCTCCGCCACCAGGCATACACGCCCTTATTTCGCGCTGGAGGAGGGCCATAGAATGGGATGGAGATTACGTGGAAATATAGGGTGTGTAGATAAAATACCATTCTTTCGATTCTTAATTCTCATTATGTTCAATACAGAATTGTTGAAGAAAAAAATGCTGTGCATTACTTTCTGGGCTATCGTCCTAATTATAAAAAGTGCATCGTAATTCGTTAGATAGTGAAACACAACATTAGCTGTCAAATTAAGTCTATACTTTAAACTACAACTATCATGTGCAACTTCGCGACATCTGCATGTAAAATGGCAATGATCTCTTTGTTACATATCTGTTAGATTGAAGGCCCGCATCTCGTGGTCGTGCGGTAGCGTTCTCGCTTCCCACGCCCGGGTTCCCGGGTTAGATTCCCGGCGGGGTCAGGGATTTTCTCTGCCTCGTGATGGCTGGGTGTTGTGTGCTGTCCTTAGGTTAGTTAGGTTTAAGTAGTTCTAAGTTCTAGGGGACTTATGACCACAGAAGTTGAGTCCCACAGTGCTCAGAGCCATTTGAACCATTTTTTTGTTAGATTGAAGAATTCCTTTCAGATGTTGCAGTACTCTGTTCAAAATCTTTCTTCCTCTTTGGGATTAATATTAATCTGCTTATTTTGCAACAAGTAATGTTTTATTAACTCTGTAATCAGGTGTGGCTGTTTGCTAAACCATCCCATGCAATCAGCACCTCAGTACAACTGAAGTTCGGAATATTCGTCACTGTAAATCCAGTACGGCGTGGTTTTTGCACATAAATTACATTGTTAAAACCAGGTTGCTGCAAGCATTCGATGTCTGCCTGTATAACAAATGATATCTTTAATTGTTTGTTACACGAGCAGAATTTTATACATTATTTCTCTGCTTTCGGCGTGGTGCTGCTGACTGGTTTGATTTGAAGGTGTGTGATAACTCGCGAAAGCATGGTTTTGAGTTACTGACTGTTATATGTTTTGTTAGATGGCTAAATCGTAAATTACAATGAACAAATTTTCTACCAATTATTGCACTATTTGTTAGCTATGTAATAAGTGGGTGGAACATTGCCAGTTAATCGCAGACAGTTGTTTACTTGTAACATTGTCCCCAATTTTGTGGTTTAGTACTGTCTTCATCGAAAAGTATTTGCAAAACTTTTGAAAACAAATATGGGACATTTATCATCTTACATAAGAGAGTAGCACACCAGAGTCGTCAAACATAATAGAGAAAAAAGCTATTTCCATAGTAACCTTAAAATATTCGCAATGTAACAATATCAGTTTTTCTGTGGTGAGTAATGCACAAAGTGTTAGCGAACTTTGGTATTTATTTCATTGGCATCAGAAAATAGACTATTGGAGAATGAACACTTCCGCCACAGATAGACGATAATTCAGTAGCTCTAAAACAGCCAAGGAAGAAACCGTACAAGTTTTTGTTAAGTACAGCCACAGCACTAATAAAACAATACTTGATCTTCATTTTGATTCTTATTCCCTTGAAAGCTTTCAAAACAATAATGATGTGTAAGTTGTAACTGTTTTATATCATATATTCTTACTAGTTACAGTGCAGTTCAACAAATTTTCTTGCTAAGTCTAAGGTTGCAGTAATTGCCTCTCTGCACCTTTGTCGTAAATAATCATTTAAAAAGTCTATACTCATAGATGATTAACGTTTTTTGATAGGGGGCTTATGTGTTCCCATTTAACGGCAAATATGATTTTTGAAGTTGATCTCATGGCCATCATTACAGTTTTTCTTTGTTGCTCTCAGCTTCGTTTTCTGTTGCTGCAACGTCAGATGACACAGTGATGGTAACAGCGTAGAGGCAAATTTCCGTGTCTAGTACTTACAGGGTTAGGCTGGTGGCAATATAATGCTACCCACACTTGTGAGTTGTATCTTCAATATAGGTTGTGTAATCAGGATCAGCATCTCTGTCGTCAATAAATGGTTCTCTGTTGTCATTACCAACTTCGCCAAAAATCCATCTCTGTACTTGATCTCTAGATTTTGACGTCACTGCTGTATTGATAAAGCGGCAAGGCACTGGTTTATCCACCAAGAAGATCGTAAATGTTGTAAGGCAAAACAATGTATACAACTAAGAAATAATGCTATTGATTCAAACGGGACTACTTGTTGCCAGCATGTAGTGCAAGTGAAACCAAAATAGATAACCTGGTAAGGCTAGGATTTTATCAAATTGAGGGTAAATACTTTCTCCGCTCACTCCTTCACTTGTGAATAGTCAATTAAATGTGCAGATCTGTTTACGATGGGAGTAGCACAAATACCACTCGCAAGCTTAGGTTCAATGTAAATAAGCATCAATGCTACTGCTTGCTAGCCTCTATAAGTTTTTTTTATGTAAAAGGTACGGTAAATTTCTGTAAATGCTGATACTAAAACGACATTACAGTTTCACTTAGATACAGAATTTTACTGAGACGACTTGGACACGTGGTTAAGGTGCTCAACATAACTGCATGAGTGCTTTCTGAAATAAGTCAGTGCTTGTTCCAATAAAGTGAAACTTGTTCCACCAAGCAAAAGTGATTAGCAAGCTGTGACTTGTCGATGCCAGCAAGTCAAGACTGGTTGCAACAAGCAGAATGCTTATTCAGCAACTTGAAAGTTGTCGTCATCTGAATAAGTGTATTCAAGAAATCACCCTCTGTAACGGCTGCTTGGGATGCGAGTGCATGAAGACATAATGACACGCAGTTATTAAACAAAACCCATGTTGCCTGCTGCCTTTAAAGTACTGTGTGTGTCAAATTTATGTTGCCTTTTTAATAACGTAATGGTGGTACACTGTGAGGACAGGATGTATTGCTGTTCAAAGAACATAGGCATATACCGATGTATGTTGCAGGCAGTCGTATCAATTCTCATTACTTCTCCCCTCCATTTCCACAGTCCTCTGGTGTTCATTGCTCCGAAACTCTCAGAGTCTCTTACACTTTACTAGAACACTCTGAGGTTCACTATTCGCCTTGCCATATGTGTAGCTTTGAAATATTGTTTCTGAGTATTTAATGGACGTGACAGTGACACCACTAATATTACATAGATCTTTTTCCTGCAGGTGACTGTAATTTTGATACTTGATTTCACACGTATTAACTGCTCATCAAGGTAATACAGTCTGCATTTGCAAACTGTAGGTGGTGTTCGTCAGTATCATTTACATCTATTGTGAATGTGCTGTATGAATTACTGCAGGTAGCTTGACATGTATGTTGTTCTTATTCATGTGTTTCTACTACGCTTCTGGCTTTCTTCTAAGCTACTTACATTGTGTATTTACATGCTACAACGTTATGTTTATGCCACTAAAACGAGCGAATGTATTCTCTGAAGTGTAATATTTCCGAGAAACGTTGTCAAGCAATTATCAGACTACTTAAATTATTCCCATTACTAATCTACACTGAAGCGCTAAAGAAACTGGTATAGGCATGCGTATTGAAATACAGAGAGATGTAAACAGGCAGAATACGGAGCTGCGGTCGGCAACGCTTATATAAGACAACAAGTGTCTGGCGCAGTTGTTAGATCGGTTAGTGCTGCTACAATGGGGGGTTATCAAGATTTAAGTGAGTTTGAAAGTGGTCTTGTAGTCACAGTGAGACACAGCATTTCCCAGGTAGCGATGAAGTGGGGACCATTGCACGAGTGTACGTCGAATATCAGAAATCCGGTAAAACATCAAATCTCCGACATCGCTGCGGCCGGAAAAAGATCCTGCAAGAACGAGACCAGCGACGACTGCAGAGACTCGTTCTACGTGACAGAAGTGCAACCCTTCAGCAAATTTCTGCAGATTTGAATGCTGGGCCATCAACAACTGTCAGCGTGCGAGCCATTCAACGAAACATCATCGATATTGGCCTTCGGAGCCGAAGGCCAACTCGTTTACGCTTGATGACTTCACGACACTAAGCTTTACGCCTTGTCTGGACCCGTCAACACCTACAACGGACTGTTATTTTCTGGATACATAAAGCCTGGTTGGACGAGTCTTGTTTCAAATTGTATCGAGCGGATGGACATTTATGGGTATGGAAACAGCTTCATTAGTCCATGGACCCTGCATGTCAGCAGGGGACTGTTCAAGCTGGTGGAGGCTCTATAATGATGTGGGGCGTGTGCAGTTGGAGTGATATGAGATCCCTGGCACGTCTAGATAAGACTCTAACAAGTACGTAAGCATCCTGTCTGATCACCTGCATCCATTGTGCATTCCGACGGACTTGGACAATCCAGCAGGTCAATGCGATATCCCACACGTGCATAATTGCTACAAACTAGCTCCATGAACACTCTTCTGAGTTTAAAAACTTCCGCTAGCCATTATTGAACATTATTGAGCATATCTGGGATGCCTTGCAACGCGCTGGTTGGTTGTCTTGGGGAAGGAGACCAGACAGCGAGGTCATCGGTCTCATCGGATTAACGAAGGACGGGGAAGGAAGTCGGCCGTGCCCTTTCACAGGAACCATCCCGGCATTTGCCTGGAGCGATTTAGGGAAACCATGGAAAACCTAAATCAGGATGGCCGGACGCGGTATTGAACCGTCGTCCTCCCGAATGCGAGTCCAGTGTGCTAGCCACTGCGCAACGCGCTGTTCAGAATAGTTCTCCACCCGTTCGTACTATTATGAATATGGACAACCCTGCAGGATTCATGGCGTTAGTTCCCTCCAGCACTACTTCAGACATTAGTCGAGCCCATGCCACGTCGTGTTGCAGCACTCCTGCGTGCTCGTGGAGGGCCTACACGGTATTAGGCAGGTGTACCAGTTCCTTTGGCTTTTCAATGTACTCGTATATCTACATCTACATGATTACGCTGCAAAAAAGTGGTTCAAATGGCTCTGAGCACTATGGGACTTAACATCCGAGGTCGTCAGTCCCCTAGAACTTAGAACTACTTAAACCTAACTAACCTAAGAACATCACACACATCCATGCCCGAGGCAGGATTCGAACCTGCGACCGTAGGGATCGCGCGGTTCCCGACTGAAGCGCCTAGAGCCGCTCGGCCGATTACTCTGCAGTTCACACTTAAATACCTGATACAGATTCCACTCTCTAACAGCGCGTGGGAGAAATGTACACTTAACTCTTTCTGTATGAGCTCTGATTTCTCTTATTTTATTACACAATTATTTCTTCCTATGTAGCTTGGCGACAGTAAAATATTTTCGCATTCAGAGGAGAAAAACAGAAATCTCGTGAAAAGATCTCAGCACAAAGAAAAACGTGTTTTTTTTAATGTTTGCCAGCCCAACTTTCTTTTCATATCCCTAACGTTCTTTGCGTATTTTGCGATAGTACAAAAGAGCTGCCCTTCTTTGGAGTCCTCCGTCAATCCTATATGCTAAGGATCCCATACTGCACAGCAGTACTCTAGCAGTTGTGTAATGTTGGCAGTGTGTTTGGTAGACATACTGCATCTTCTAAGAGTCCTGCCAACAAAACGCAATCTTTCATTTTCCTTGTCCACAACGTTCTCTGTGATCGTCCCCATTTAAGTTGTTCGTAATTGTAATTTCCAGATATTTAGTTGCATTGAAAGCATTTAGGTTGGTTTGATTTAACGTGTAACCGAAATTTAACGGATTTCTTTTCATACTCATTTGGATGATCTCACATTTTTTTTTGTTCAGAGACAATTGCCACATTTATCACAGTACAGGTATCATTTCCTAGTAATTATGCAACTGGTTTCGATCTTCTGATAACTTTTCTAGGCCTGCTTTCGTGGCGCCAACATCACTGATATTACTATTGGTATCGCTCACTGAAGGTATTGATTGTGTCTTGCTCCTGGTGTACTTTCATCAACTTCTGCAATTCATATTTAAGTGCCTGGCAGAGGGTTCATCGAGCCACCTTCATTCTGTTTCTCTACCGTTCCACTCTCGAACAGCGTGCGGAAAAAGAGAGTCTTTAAATCTTTCTGAGCGATCTCTTATTTCTCTTCTTTTATTATGATAATCATTTGTTCTTTTGTGGGTGGGTGGGGACAAAATATTTTCACAATCGGTAGAGAAAGTTAGTGATCGAAATTTCTCGAGATCCTGCCGTAACGAAAAACCCCTTGCTTTAATGATTGCCACCGTGATTCACGTATCATTTCCGTGGCTCTCTCGCCCCTATTTCGCGATAATGCGAAACGACCTGCTCTTCTTTGAACTTTTTCGATGTCCTCCGTCAGTCCGATCTGTTGCGAATTGCACATCGCACAGCAAGACTCCAGAAAAGGGTGAACAAGTGTGGTGTAAGTAGTCTCTTTAGTACTCCTGTAGAACTTTCTAAGGGTTCTGTTAATAAATTGGAGTCTCTGGTTTGCTTTCTCCGTACCTGTAATCCCCAAGTGTTTAATTGAATTTACAACCTTAAGATTTGTGTGATGTATCGTGCAACCGAAATTTAGCCGACTTTTTTTAGTACTCGTGTGGACGACTTCACACTTTTCATTACTTTAAGTTGCCATTTTTCACACCATACAGAAAACATGTCTAAGTCACTTTGCAATTAGTATTGATCACCTGATGACTTTACATGAAGGTTAATGATAGTATCATCTGCAGACAATCTAAGAGTGCTGCTCAGATGTCTCGTATGTCGTATTTAGATCAGGTACAGCAGAATGCCTATAACATTCCTTGGGGATCACCAAATATTACTTCTGTTTCAGTCGTTGACTTTCCGTCAGTTGCTTCGAACCACGACCTTTCTGACAGAAACTCACAATCCAGTCGCTCAACTGAGACGATACACCATACTCACGCAATGTGAAGACAAATCATTTGTGAGGAACGGTATCAAAAGCGTTCTGGAAATCTACATGCAACTGGAATCTCTTTGGGTGTTCTTTCCCACTTCTAGACAGAATGTCGTTGTGCAAGCTATTAAAAGCTTCTGCAAAAGTTTTTTGATCTCTTTTGTGTAAAGTGGGGGGATCAGAATCACCTTTTATTAATTTATTCGGTATAAATCTCACGATTGTCACAAATAATATTTCTTTGAAGGTAAGCCACATCTGGCCTAAACTTACATGCACTATGTAATCAAAAGTATCCGGACACCTGACTGAAAATGACTTACAAATTCGTGGCGCTGTCCATCGGTAATGCTGAAATTCAGTATTGTGTTGGCCCACCCTTAGCCTTGATAGCATACGTTCAATCAGGTGCTGGAAGGTTTCTTGGGGAATGGCAGCCCATTCTTCACAGAGTGCTGCATTGAGGAGAGGTATCGATGTCGGTCGGTGAGGCCTGGCACGAAGTCGGTGTTCCAAAACATCCCAAAGGTGTTCTGTAGGATTCAGGTCAGGACTCCCTGTAGGCCACTCCATTACAGGGATGTTATCGTCGTGTAACCACTCCGCCACAGGCCGTGCATTATGAACAGATGCTCGATCGTGTTGAAAGATGCAATCGCCATCCCCGAATTGCTCTTCAACAGTGGGAAGAAATAAGGTGCTCAAAACATCAATGTAGGCCTGTGCTGTGATAGTGCCATACAAAGCAACAAGGGGTGCAAGCACCCTCCATGAAAAATACGACCACACCATAACACCACCACCTCCGAATTTTACTGTTGGCAGTACAGACTCTAGCACATGACGTTCACCGGGAATTAGCCATACCCACCCCCTGCCATCGGATCGTCACATTATGTACGGTGATTCGTCACTCCACGCAACGTTTTTCCACTGTTCAATCGTCCAGTATTTACTCTCCTTACACCAAGCGAGGCGTCGTTTGGCATTTACCGGCGTGATGTGTAACTTATGAGCAGTCGCTCGACCGTGACATCCAATTTTTATCTCCTCCCGCCTAACTGTCACAGTACTTGCAGTGGATCCTGATGCAGTTTTCAATTCTTGTGCGATGGTCAGGATAGATGTCTGCGTACTACACATTACGACCCTCTTCAACTGTCGGCGGTCTCTGTCAGTCAGCATACGAGGTCGGCCTGTACGCTTTTGTGCTGTACGTGTCCCTTCACGTTTCCACTTCACTATCACATCGGAAACAGTGGACTTAGGGATGTTTAGGATGTGGAAATTTCGCATACAGACTTATGACACAAGTGACACCCAACCACCTGATCACGTTCGAAGTCCATGAGCTCCGCGGAGCTCCCCATTTTGCTCTCCCACGATGTCTAATGACTACTGAGATCGCTGATGTGGAGTACCCGGCAGTAGGTGGCAGCACAATGCACCTAATATGAAACACGTATGTTTTTGGAGGTGTCCAGATGCTTTTGATCCCATAGTGTAGTTAATTGGAAAGGAGGGCGACAGTCTCGTAGGAAGGCGTTAGCGAATTTTTATCTGCTTCTTTCAATAGATGTATTGTGTTTTTTCGAAATGATATTACCGCCATTAACAGTACAATGTATATTTATATCACGATCTAGATTTCGGTATTAGGTCCTTTTCAAGTGCCACGCTATATTACTCGTTTTGCTGCTTTTGAAGCGGATTAGGTTTTCAGGTTATGTATTTGGGGATAAATTTGTTTGCCCTACACTTTTTGTTGAGTTTGACACATTCTGTTTCTTAGCTTATCTTCATTTTTGTCCGTTGAAAACGAAGCACATTCCCATACGTCTGGCTATATAAGTAGTTGATGATTCTTTTTTATGTAGGAAGGGAGGAGGGGTGGGTACTGCACTCATGTAGAATATTCGAAATGATATTATCGCCATTTCATTGTATGAAGTATGTCTATATCACGGTTCACATATCTGCCGTAAGTCATTTTCAGGTGTCGCGCTGTGTTGCTCGTTTTGATGCTTTTAAAGTGGATTTGGTCTTGAGCTGGGTGTAACTGGGGATACCTTTGTTTGCCCTACATATTTTGTTGAATTTGATACATTCTGTTGCTTCGGTCATCCCCAGTTACATTCACCTCAAGACTAAATTGACTTTAAATGCAGGAAAGCAAGCAATGCAGTGCGATACTTGAAATTAACCCGACGCCGAAGTCTAGATCGTCATATAAACATATTATGTGTGCGTAATATGGTTTGCAGATAAGTGAGTGTATATATATATATATTCATTTATATATATATATATATATATATATATATATATATATATGTGTGTGTGTGTGTGTGTTTATGGGGCAATTAACTTTCCTGCGTGCAACAAAAGCTGATCGTAACAAATTAATAACAAAAGGGGACCAGATCACAATAAATCACTTATTTTTAATCCCAGAATAAAAATAAATAATATGTTGTGACCTAGACTGCTTTTTATTGTTAAAATGAAGATTGTGATTGGTGAGGTTCCTCAGTGACGTCAAAAATTATTTACTGGCTACAGTCACTGTTTTTACTCAGCGATGTAAAAAATTATTTACTGGCAACAACTCTGAAATTATTTGGGGAGATATTATAATTTCTTAACTTAAAAAACAAATGTAAATGTTACATCACCAGTTTGTTGTACATAAATATTTTTTGTGCAAATACACTCCTGGAAATTGAAATAAGAACACCGTGAATTCATTGTCCCAGGAAGGGGAAACTTTATTGACACATTCCTGGGGTCAGATACATCACATGATCACACTGACAGAACCACAGGCACATAGACACAGGCAACAGAGCATGCACAATGCCGGCACTAGTACAGTGTATATCCACCTTTCGCATGGAGACGATCGTAGAGATGCTGGATGTAGTCCTGTGGAACGGCTTGCCATGCCATTTCCACCTGGCGCCTCAGTTGGACCAGCGTTCGTGCTGGACGTGCAGACCGCGTGAGACGACGCTTCACCCAGTCCCAAACATGCTCAATGGGGGACAGATCCGGAGATCGTGCTGGCCAGGGTAGTTGACTTACACCTTCTAGAGCACGTTGGGTGGCACGGGATACATGCGGACGTGCATTGTCCTGTTGGAACAGCAAGTTCCGTTGCCGGTCTAGGAATGGTAGAACGATGGGTTCGATGACGGTTTGGATGTACCGTGCACTATTCAGTGTCCCCTCGACGATCAGCAGTGTTGTACGGCCAGTGTAGGAGATCGCTCCCCACACCATGATGCCGGGTGTTGGCCCTGTGTGCCTCGGTCGTATGCAGTCCTGATTGTGGCGCTCACCTGCACGGCGCCAAACACGCATACGACCATCATTGGCACCAAGGCAGAAGCGACTCTCATCGCTGAAGACGACACGTCTCCATTCGTCCCTCCATTCACGCCTGTCGCGACACCACTGGAGGCGGGCTGCACGATGTTGGGGCGTGAGCGGAAGACGGCCTAACGGTGTGCGGGACCGTAGCCCAGCTTCATGAAGACGGGTGCAAATGGTCCTCGCCGATACCCCAGGAGCAACAGTGTCCCTAATTTGCTGGGAAGTGGCGGTGCGGTCCCCTACGGCACTGCGTAGGATCCTACGGTCTTGGCGTGCATCCGTGCGTCGCTGCGGTCCGGTCCCAGGTCGACGGGCACGTGCACCTTCCGCCGACCACTGGCGACAACATCGATGTACTGTGGAGACCTCACGCCCCACGTGTTGAGCAATTCGGCGGTACGTCCACCCGGCCTCCCGCATGCCCACTATACGCCCTCGCTCAAAGTCCGTCAACTGCACATACGGTTCACGTCCACGCTGTCGCGGCATGCTACCAGTGTTAAAGACTGCGATGGAGCTCCGTATGCCACGGCAAACTGGCTGACACTGACGGCGGCGGTGCACAAATGCTGCGCAGCTAGCGCCATTCGACGGCCAACACCGCGGTTCCTGGTGTGTCCGCTGTGCCGTGCGTGTGATCATTGCTTGTACAGCCCTCTCGCAGTGTACGGAGCAAGTATGGTGGGTCTGAGAAACCGGTGTCAATGTGTTCTTTTTTCCATTTCCAGGAGTGTATATATTTTCGAGAAAAGTAGTCTAGACGTGGAAATACCGCAAATTACGTTACTGTTGTCAACACTTTATATATTTAAGATAAATATACATGTTCTTAGAATATTTTTGAACGTGATGCAAAATTCAAAATTCAGATAGTTTTGGACATGGACAATATGGCGGCTCTGAGGCTGCACTCTGATTGGCTGTTTTGTGTTAATGGCAGGCGTAATATTAGTGTGTTAGTGTGTGTGTTTTTTTTTTTTTTTTTTTTTTTTTTGCGCCAGACATTTCATCTCAGAGTAGCACTTGCAACATACGTCCTCAATTATTTGCTAGATGTATTCTAATCTTTATCTTCTTCTCCGGTTTTTACCTTCCACAGCTCTCTCTAGTACAATGGATGTTATTTCCTGATGCCTTAACAGATTTCAGATCATTCACTGCCTTCTCCTTGTCAGTGTTTCCCACATATTCCTTTCCTAGCGGATTCTGTAGAGCAGCTCATTGTTCTTTATCAGTCCATCTAATTTTCAGTATTTTTCTGTAGCACCACATCTCAAATGCTTCTATTCTCTTTTCCAGTTTTCCCTGTCCATGTTTCGAAAACCACACAACGCTGTGCTCCAAACGTTTCTTTTAGTGGTTGGCAAAATACAGGGTTGTGACTGGGAGATATAAATATGTGTGTCGACTTAGAACCTGTCCGATTGGCCAAGGAGAGCTTCTTAGGGGAGGGGCATGAGGACATCATAGAAAGTGGTTAGTCTTAGGAATGGGGCGTGGCCTCCTCCTGACAGAGTCTGAGGAATGGATAGAGTGCATGTGGTGTCACCGCAAGGTACCACACTGCTAGGTTGTAGGCTTCAAATCGGCCGCGGTCCGTCAGTATACCTCGGACCCGCGAGTCGCCACTGTCGACGCTAGCAGACCGAGCGCCGCCACTCGGCTGGTCTTAGGAAACAAGTTAGCGCACTGGCCAGTTCTAGAGCCGAATTGATTAGGAATGGTTCACTTGTTATAGCTTCAGAGATCTTATTTGCAGAGACGCTAGCTAGCATAGCCTTCAGCTAAGTCAGTAGCTACGACCTAGCCAGGCGCCCCATTCAGTTTATGCATTACCAATTGATCTATATGTGTGAAGCAATCAGAACTGTAAAGAAGTCTATAACTGCACTTGTAAATATTATTGTACAAAGTCACGATCGACGTTCACCGCTGATGCTGAATTAAAGCTAAGTATTTAATTGTATTCCTGTCTATTAACTATCTAGTCACCTAAGATGTTCCAGATACATCCCGTCAAGTATAGTTCGTTGATCAACACGTGCAATTAATGGTCACACCTCGTGATCAGACTAAGAGTCAAATTCGTGACTCAGACGAGTCACCCTTTTTCCATGAGGCCCATATTTCCGCCTCATACATATATGCATATTTGCATATATGGCCCAAAGTCGGGACTGCACTCCTAATCATCGAAAATAAATGAATGTGTTAAGAAGTCTTTATTGAAGGTAATTTTCTGGCATGTAGCCTGGTGGGAAAGTGAAATAAGGGCGGCGAGGTTCAGACGAGAAGAGTAAAGGTTCTTAACTGTGGTGCAATTGTAGAATGCTGAAGATTAGATAGTAGCTAGATCGGATTACTATTGAAGAGGTACCGAATCGAATTGTGGAGAAAAGAAATTCCCAGCACCACACGAATAACAGAAATGACTGGTTGAAAGGGAACATTCTGAAGCGTGAAGGAGTAGTTTATTTGGTAAAGGAGGAAAGTGTGGTAAGCAAAAAATTTTTAGAGGGACCAAGTCTTGAGTTGGGCAAGCAAGGTCAAATAGACGGAGTTGGCAGAAGTTGGAGCAGTTACGCAGAAACGAAGAGACTATCGTGGAGAGTTGCATCAAATCAGTCTTTGGAATGAAGAACACAACAGCGACAAAAATACTCGATAAACATTTGTGGCCATTGCTCACCTGGCAATTTGCGTGCAAAGCAGGCCGTTTTATCACGCTATTTTGGACTCAGATCAACCTTTTCCACTAGTTAACTCACAAAATTGATTGTCCCATGCCATCTAATAGCATTCAGGAAATATCTTGACCTGACGACTCATTTCGAAACAGAGTTAGCACTCATCTAGGCTCTGAAAACAGAGAGCCTTCACTCCCTCTAGATCATATTAACCTCTTTGAAATCAGAAATCCTGAACTATAATTACCTGCTCTCTTTGTTTCACCGGATTTGAAGCGCTACTGACTGCACTCAGCTGAGGTCCACGTCGCTTTACTTTAATGCTCGAGGAGTCCCAAACGGCTTGTGGGAATTATTCAAATTCGTGTTTTTACACAACTCATCAACGCATTTGTGTATGGACTGCCTGTCGTTTGGCACAGTAACAAAGAATTCATTGGTGCTTCCCCCTCTTACTCTGATTACACCCATCTGCTTAGTCTTATTTCCTGACACGATCTTTTGTTAGTATTATTTCCATTCTAATAGCCAGAGTAGCTTCCGTTGGGTTTATTTTATATGCTGTGGTATTTATAACAAGCCAATAATTTTTCACAAATCGCTTTCCGAAGCGAAACATACTTTGGAAAATGCACCTTCCGCCACTGATGACCGACTAGGGAACTTCGTTACTGATGAACGATTAAGGAAAGTGTTTATCCATGAAGTGGCCCAGAAGCGTTCTCGCTTTCCGACCACCATAGCAATGAGTTGTATTAATCATTGAGTTCCTTCTGCACAGTGGGTGTGACTTTTGCTGGACCTGAAGTATATAAAATCATTCCAGACAATTAGCCTATGACGAAGACACTTCGCTTATGCAAGGAATTTATGAGTTTCAATTATTCTTTGTTGAAACGTCACTGACTTCATAGGATCCATTTAACTGTCTCTCAGAATTTTATGAATAATAACGTTGTCATGATAGATTATTAAAATAACAAATATAGAGGATGTGAAAATGTTGAAGGTAATTAAGATTTCAAGTGTCGACATTTAATCGTATTTGAGAGGAGTAGACTATTTATCAGCACCTCGGCTCTTCCAAGTTTCTTTTCTTTTCTTTTTTTCCTTCTTCTTTACAGTAAACTATGTAAACGAGTCATTAAATTTTATAAAAATTCATCACAAAATTAAACACTTGTATTAAATACAAAGGATGTATATAACGAAGTAATAAGCTATCATCTGCATAAATGAAATTTAACTTGATCGGTTTCGGACACTTAGTGCCCTTCTTCAGAAGGTTATACCCATCGCATCATTTGCGAGTGTCAACAAACCTGTAAGATCTCATTGGTGACACTCGCAAACAATACGTTAAGTATAACTTTCTGAAGAAGAGCACTAAGTTCCCCAAACCAGTAAGGAAATGAAATTTATTTTATGCAGCTAGTTGCTTATTATTTCGTTATATACGCCTACAGTTTCTGAGGATGGATAAAATACTAAATACAATATACCAACCTGCAAGACAAAATAAATTATCATCAGGTTACCTTCCATTCAAAAAACTGTTGCACTCAGCTACTGTTATATTGACTTGTAAATCATAGATTGAAGCGATGAGTCGTCCTCTTTAAACTTTTTTTTTTATTGTGCAGATCTAGATTTCGGCTACAAGCTATCCACTCTCAGTGCTAAGAATACAAGAAGTACATAGTTAGATGATGTCATAAGAAGTTATAAATAATGGCTTAACTCATATGGTTTGTATATTGCATATCACTATTATTTCCGCTCAATGCATGTAATTTCCTGTTGGTCGGGCTTCATCTACAGTTCATTCAATACTACTGTTTGCGGAAGGCAGGCTGTATGAAGAATGCATCAGTTGGTTACATGGCACCATCTACTTGAACAACGTATATAAACTTCAAGGGAAGTAAACCACTTAAAATTTGCGTGAGAATTACATAAAATGAAACATAAGTAAAAATCTTACATTGTCGTCCGACTCATTTCATATTTGCCAGCAAGTAATAAAATTTCCATGTTCACTCCTTGCGAGTCCTTTATTATTATCAAAACATTTAAATAACGTCAGGTGGGTAAAACTTTTTTAATTTTTTTAAAAATTTCTAAAGCACAAAAAGACACGTGCTGTATATACCTGTTAGTTGATATGGCTTTCATATATTTATCTTTATATTATATCTCTCTTTATTAAAACATAGTAAGTATATTGCTCATCATATTTACTAAATAGTTCATAGATTGCGTCAAGTGTCAGTCAGATGCTTGTTTGGTGCAATTTGGCTATTCCGCTAACCTCTTTATCCCTTAAAATCGATTTTCCTTGTAAATGCAAAACAGTCAATGTATTGAATTGCTGTTAATAATACTGTTTATGCATCTGAACTAACATATCATGGAAGAAGTTGTGTTGGTTCGGAATTATAATCATCTTACTCGTATAATATGATGCAAATGGCTGCTACATATTGGCAAGATGGCTCGTCATTGTAGGCAAAACCACCCCTTCCTTCCGTCTCCTCGATTTCTTTCTCACTATCTACGGCCTCCCTGATGATGCCCTCATCCCCTCCATCTATGCCTCCTACCAACTTTGATCCTTCCCTTCCTCCCCCTGTGGTTTTCCTCCAGGGCACCCTCTTCTCTCCCTCCTTACTTCCTCCTTCCCTCCCTCCTCCACTCCTCACTGGGCTTCCACGCACCCCCTACCCCCCTCCCCCTCCGTTCTTCTCTCCCACTGGCATCAACCCCCTCCCTCGCCCCTCTCCCTCCTACCCTCACCTCTTCCCTCTAGCAGGCCCCGGCTTTTTTGTGTGAACTGTGCGTCTTCGTGTGCCAGAGATCGTTGCCGCAGTGCTCGTGTTTGTCGTCCCGTCACTGCATCAGTGTCTCTCCGTCCGAGCTCCTCTGCTCACGTGTGACATTCTGCATTCTCCACTGTGTGCAGTGTTGAACGTTTCTTATCGGAGCAGTGCGCCAGTGGACGACTTCGTTTATTTTTACTATGTTTATCTCCCGTTTTTGTCCTCCATGTATGTTTGTTTCTCTGTATTCCTTTTGTACTGTGTGTCTTTTCTCTGGCCGAAGATCGGCGTCTATGGGCCTCTGCTGGCCTACCTTGTTTGTAAGGTATCAAAATGACAAGGTCAAACCTTCCACCGCCTCCCAGCAACAAATCTTCGAACATTCCCAGAACCGCGCATTTTTCAGGTTATTGCAGATTCCTCGACCTCCTGGAAGATCTCGAGATCTTCTGCCATTACGAAAATTCCGACAGCAATCTGATTAATGATCAGGTTGTTCTGAAAAATGTGGGGTTCTGGAAACTCCTCAAAGGACGACTAGCTTGTAGCCGAAATACAGATCTGCACAATTAAAAAAAAAGTTTAAAGAGGACGACTGATCGCTGCACTCTATAATTTACAAAATAAATCATTTCACTTTAGTCAGAGGAACATACATTCTGGTTCAACATCTTATCGCAGATAGAGAAATTGGGAACAATCCTGGAAGGCGCAAGCACTGCTGTACAGGCACACTCTTGCCAGACTAGGAGAAACGGACAAGGCGCCTAGCACGAGAGAGTGGCTGTTTATCCTTTCCTCGTTTGATTCTTCAAGGATCTTTGAGAATGACTACATTGTCCATGGGTGCACTTCAGTTTATCCTATTAACAGAGTCCACCTTACATGGTCTGATCGATTACATGTGCACTTTCGGAGTATTTAGTTTGAACTGATTGAAAAATTTCCTATGGAAAGGAAAATTAAGGTGCAAAATACCGTAGATGACGAGATCATTAGAGACGGCACAAGTTGGAACTGGGAGAAGGCTACATATTTGACTAAGCCACCCCTGCATTTGTCTTCAGCGATTAAGGGAATGATGCAGGACGTAATGCGTGTGGTTTTTTAGGGCCTTTTAACTGACATATTCCTGAATGTGAGAGTCCAATGTGTTTAGTACCACCTTAATTGGTCCTCAATAGAAACTTAACATTAACCCTGTTGGGTCTCCCAGACGATGAAGCCTTGCAGCATTAGCTGTGAGTGCCCTGCTGTTGGCTGGTGACTGGGTGGTACAGCTGATGAGACTGTGTGTGTGTGCTGTGGTGCAGGTGGTGGTGGGCCAGGAGTCGCGGGCCGACAGGGTGCTGCAGCAGGCGGCGGCGGAGCTGTCGGCGCTGCAGAAGGCGGTCCCCAGCCTGCGGGAGGGCGACACCGTGGCCGTCTGCGTCGGCAGGTCGGCGCTCTTCGCTCCAGCCCTGCTGGCCACGCTTTGCTCGGGAGCCGTCTGCGCCGTCGTCAACGCGGCACTGCCTCACGGTATAGATGACTAGCGCTGCCTCTCTCTTACCCCTCTCACTGACTCTGCTACACCATTCTCCAATATCCACACCAGGCAAAAAATCACCTCCAAGGAAAGTCACTTTCATCCCATGAGAGCCGGCAGCTGAGGACGAGCGGTTCTAGGTCCAGAACCGCGCTGCTACTACGGGCGCAGGTTCGAATCCTGCCTCGGGCATGGATGTGTGTGATGTCCTTAGGTTATTTAGGTTTAAGTAGTTCTAAGTCTAGGGGACTGATGACCTCAGATGTTAAGTCCCATAGTGCTTAGAGCCATTTGAACAATGCCATTAGAAACCGCCTATAGTGTTAATAATGATTCTGGTTCTGTAAGGAATAGGGTGCACAAGTTTCTCGAGGTATGCCATATCGACATGAAGCCACTTGTTGTTGATCACAGCCCATACAGCTTCCAAAATTGATGCGATTGTTGTTTACTGAGTTTCCCCGCTGTTCCCAATAGTCCGAGACCGTTCTACTAGGTTAGATTCGGGTGATTTTGTGGGCCAGTCGAAATGCAACAGATTGCTCACCAAACACGCATCGAATTCGTGCAGCCCCATGAACACGGACGCAAAGACCTCGGTTGACATGAGTGGTTCAAATGGCTCTGAGCACTATGGGACTTAACATCTATGGTCATCAGTCCCCTAGAACTTAGAACTACTTAAACCTAACTAACCTAAGGACATCACACAACACCCAGTCATCACGAGGCAGAGAAAATCCCTGACCCCGCCGGGAATCGAACCCGGGAACCCGGGCACGGGAAGCGAGAACTCTACCGCACGACCACGAGATGCGGTCTGACATGAGTGTCCACAGCGTACTCGTCATGAAGATCTAGTAGCAAGATCAATAACTGGTCATCAAGAATAAAGAAATAGACAGCCTGGTTCAGGTTAACAGTAATCTGAGTGGGTCATGACAGGGAAAACACCCCAAAAACACCTGGCTGGGCACCCGACGCCTTGCATCGTTTGACAAAGAGGCCAAACGACAACTCGTCGGTCAACTACAGCCCACTTTCTGTCTACTTTGGGCCATTGAAGATGTAGCCTTATGTGGCTCTGTGAGCAACGGTCTTTTGCTCTGCCAATTCCAAATGTCCCTGCATGACTCTCGCTTCGAAATGGTTGAGATGGAACTGCATTAACTGATCTGAGAAGTTCCTGTCGGATGTGAAACAACTTGTCTTTGACAGGATGTGACACTCGTCTCCATTTCCTGTTGATTAGGATCTTTTTATGATCATTGCTTGTAGACATGTTGGACAGCCAACGTTTATTCACCAGCAATCAGGCAACTTCATTTATGGTGTCGTCATGGGCACATTCAAACAACACAACTCTATCGGCCCTTTTCCTCCGTCTCCACATCGACCTGTCTTACTGCACTGAATCCGTACAACGACTGGCACATACACACCACTTCACTGCCATCATCTCGTACGTAGCGGTAGAATGTCAGACAACCATTTAGTAAGACGTCTACTCCATCTGCAGCGCTCTGAAGGGACCACTGTGCTCTTTTAAGGGGGTGCCTAACAGCTGTTCTGGTGACCTAAACTACGAGGGTAATCCAAAAAGTAAGGTCTCCTATTTTTTATAAGTACAAAACTCTGTTTGTGTGGCAGTTGGTCACACTCTTATGAAGAGTGCTTCACGCGCTGTGTGTGAACATGCGCACGCCGCGCCGGCCGCGGTGGTCTCGCGGTTCTAGGCGCTCAGTCCGGAACCGCGCGACTGCTACGGTCGCAGGTTCGAATCCTGCCTCGGGCATGGATGTGTGTGATGTCCTTAGGTTAGTTAGGTTTAAGTAGTTCTAAGTTCTAGGGGACTGATGACCACAGCACTTAAGTCCCATAGTGCTCAGAGCCATTTGAACCATTTTTTTGCGCACGCCGCGCTGAGGCGCTCAGTCTTGGCTTGGCAACCGTTGAGAATGGATCTCCCGTTGGATGTTACCGCCAAGTGCGAATTGCGCGCACTTATTCGGTTTTTGAACGCAAAGGGCACTGCGCTGATTGAAATCCATGACCAATTGACGGAAGTGTATGGTGAGTCGTGCATGGATGTCAAAAATGTTCGTAAGTGGTGTAGAGAGTTTGTAGCTGGTCGGACCGAAATTCACGACGAACAAAGAAGCGGGAGACCGCCAGTTTCTGAGGAGACAGTGTTAAAGGCTGAGCAAAGCATGCGTGAAGATCGGTGGATTACCCTGGATGATCTTTGCACGTTGGTTTCTGAGGTTTCCCGAAGCACCGCTTACAGAATTTTAATGGAAACCTTGAACTACCGGAAGGTGTGCGAAAGATGGGTGTCACGCATGCTGACTGAGGATCACATACGGCAACGAGTTGATGCTTCCCACGCATTTGTTCACCGCCTTCCAGCCGAACAGGACAACTTTCTGGACTCAATTGTCGCGGGTGATGAAAACTGGGCATACCACTTTACACCTGAGACCAAGCAACAATCACGCTAGTGGTGGCATCCTTTTTCGCCAAAGCCGTGGAAATTCAAACAAACACAGTCTGCCGGTAAAGTCAAGACAACCGTTTTTTGGGATCGGAAAAGGGTATTGTTGGTCGACTTTATGCCCACTGGGAGCACAATTAACGCTGACAGGTACTGTGAGACTCTGAAAAAACTTAAACGGGCAATTCAGAACCGGAGAAAAGGAATGTTGAGCAAGGGCGTACACATTCTCCACGACAATGCTCGCCCACACATCTCTCGGCAAACTCTTGCTCTCCTGCAACAGTTTCCGTGAAACATATCACCCACCCACCCTATTGTCCTGACTTAGCGCCCAGTGACTATCACATGTTCCCTAGGTTAAAAGAACATTTGACCGGAAAGCGATTCAGCTGCGACGACGAGGTGAAAGAAGAGGTTCATAACTTTCTGAACAGCATGGCAGCGAGTTGGTATGACATGGGCATACGAAAACTGCCACAGCGCCTACAAGAATGCATCGACAGAAATTGTGATTATGTAGAAAAATAGCTAAATGTTGAAGCTACAAACTGATATAAACCATTGTAGAAATAAACAGGTCTATGTACTTATGAAAAAATAAGAGACCTTACTTTTGGGATTACCCTCGTAAGTCTTTTGTTTTTTTTTATTATTTCCTTTCATGTAATTGATACAAATTATAAAAATGGATGTATATATATACAGGGTGAACATTAATAAAACCGACAACTGTAGGGACGGATTCCTGACTGGTAATGGAAGAAAAAAGGTCCTATGAGCATATGTCCAGAAATACAGTGCTGCCACGGTAGATCGCCCTGACGAATGAAAAAGTTCCTCTGACCATGTGCCGTGTGTTCATAGCGTTTTACATGCTGTTGATGACGGAGTGTACTGTAAGCAGTAGAATGGTCCGGTGTTCATGTCGGGAACAAGCCGAGATGGTGTTTGTGTACGACCGAGCAATTGGAAACGATCTAGAGGCAGCACATCATACACCAACCACATCACACAACATTCTTGGGCATCTGTGTGATCATGGGTGCCTTCAGACAGACGAACGTGCAGAGAGGTGGCGGACTGTGCATACACATATTTGGAGCAGCAGATGATATTAAAATGAAGCACTTGGTAAGTGACCCACCAACATGGTGTATGTAAGTACGATTATGTCTATCCTGCATGACAGGTATGTGTGAACGCGTTGCATCCCATGGAGACCACTTCGAGCATCTGTTGCTATGTGGATACGATGCAGCTCTTTACTGTGTTCTGGGACGATTTGTTGTCGTTGCCCGAACACCGTCCATTTACAGATACATGTTCATAGGACCTTTTCTCCATCCATTTCTAGTCAGGAGTCTGTCACTGAAGTTTGTCGATTTTGTAATGTTCACGTACGTACTTTCATGTACGTCTGTTTGAGTCCTCCCTCGGGCATGGGTGTGTGTGTGTGATGTTCTTAGCATAGGTTAGTTGAAGTTAGTTTAAGTAGTGTGTAAGTCTAGGGACCGATGACCTCTGCAGTCTGGTCCCTCAAGAACTCACACACATTTGAACATTTCGTACGTCTGTCCCACATTTCCTCCTAAGTGTGGGTGGGAGTGAAAAAGCAGTGTCGCCCACAACGCGAGAATACCCATACTTTAGACACCCAGTATTAGAGAATGAGGGCATTTAGAGACTTGCAACAAACTTTACAATAATTTCAAACCTTTACGAACCTTTTTCTTGCTGACGGCACTCAAAAAATAGTAAAAGGAGTAAGTTTATCCCTTTCTACATTTTCGCTGTTCATCCACTAAAACTGCCAAAAGAAGCATGACGTTTTAATTTATTAATTCTTTACCATCCACTGTATTAGTGACACATTTTCTCATATAGTGTTCACATATACCACTGAATGTACAAGAAAAATTACTTCATTGTACGGCACTTAGTTCTGGAGATATGGTATCATAAAAACTGAGATGAGTGAAAAACTGCCGCATCTTGCAACAGCTTTAAATTTATTACCTCTTCTCGTAATACTTTTCGCGGACCGCTGAATGTACGTACAAAAATGTATCACTGTATGACACATAGTTCAAAAGATATGGCGTCAAATACTGAGGTGCGAGAAAAAAACTGCAGCATCATTCATGACGTTTTAATTTATTACTTCTTCACTACTAACTCTATTCGCAACACATTTTGCAGATGGCATCCACATATGCAGATGAATGTACCAAGAAAAATATATACTTGTACGACACATACTTTAGAAAGTATGATCTCATGAACACTGAGATGCATGATAAACTGCCGCATCATACATGATGTTTTAGTTTATTACTGCTTTGCTGCTAATTTTGCTCACAACACATTTCGCAGATAGCGGGCACAAATGCCACTAGATGTACCTGTTCAATTACTTACACCCATACATCAGCACACGACGTCTTAAGCATTGAGTGGCGCGAAAATGAAACTGCAGGGCGAAATTCGCTAGACATAGAGGTGAAATATGTGTACAAAAACGCATAAAACATGTTAAATATATGTGAAATATATCTGTCATGTGCATATGGGAAACCACTTGAACGATTTTAATTAAACTTGGTACACATATTTGTTACAATCTTTTAAGGAATACTATAGGGGTAAGAACTACCAGCCTCGTATTGCAATGAGTGTGATAACGAGGAGAGAGAAGGAGGGCATACAGAGAGTAGAAAGGATTAGATAGCGTCAGACAGGACGAGGAGATAGGAGAAGGGGAAGTGGACGGAGCGAGGGGGAGGAGGAGCTGGACAGAGAGACAAAACAGGACGAGAGAGAGAGAGGAAGAGGAGGGTATAGATAGAGATGGGGGAAAAACAAAGGAAAGGGGAGGAGATAAGAGGGTGAGAGGAGACGAGGAGGCAGACAGGAAGAGGGCAAGCAGAAAACGGACAGAGAGAGGGGGAAGAGGAGATTGACAAAGAGAGGCGGAGAAGGAGAGAGAGTTAGAGGGTGGAGGAGGATACTGACCGAGGGGGGGAAGGAGCAGATGGACAGAGGGGAGTGGGGGGAGGGGGGGAGCAGATTGACAAAGAGAGGACGAGTAGATGGACGAGAGAGGGACAAGAGGAGATGGACAGAGAGGGGGTGGTGGAGATTGGCAGACAAACATCGAAGGAAGAAATGGAGTAATAGGCCAGGTACTATGCTGTGAGAATTTTTACACAAAATTGAAGATATCAAGAATGTTGGCAAATTATGAGAATTAACAATACAAAAATGACATAATTAAGGGAGAGTCACTGTACAAGGAGAACATGAATAATAGCACAAACTGACAGGAAGTTCGTGTTAAAATTAAATGTGCACTGCAAAAACAATTATATCTATGTGAAAACACAACTATCAAATATATTTAAACTTCTGTCAAAATGTAATATTTACTGACATACAAAGGCACAGATTAATGATAAAGTTATACGTACACCGTTTGACACTCAGCTTATGAGATGTCGATAATGACAAGAGTCCAACTAAATCCGTGTCGGGGGATGGGAGTTCAAATTCCTACTTGACTGAGCCGTTAAATTGTAATTTTACTATAATAAATGTAAGCTAGTGGTCTGAAGAGACCGGATTCAGTGAACTTGAACTATCTGACCTTTGATATCAATCCAGTTTATGTCTCTGGCTAACAGCCAATGTATAAAACTATGCAAAGGCTAGAAAATACCGGATCTTGTTGCAATTGTAAAGGAAGATTGTAGTTGAAACTGCCTACATCACCTCAGTGGAATGACACCCTGGACAAGTCAAGGCTGTGACAGAACTGAGAACTGGAATCATGTCATTCTGACTTATGTAGGATATCTGTCACAACAAGTAATGCATCTCAATCTAACAATAAATTATCTCTGGGATTATAAGTGAAAATATACCTACCCTCCAGTTTAGAAGACAATGTTGGCATACATGCTTAACTTGTAGTACTCGATCTGTTGTCTATATATTGAAGTGACATTGTGTAGTATAGTCACAGGTACTGAATAGGTCTATTTTGATGTTCCAGTTTTGAACTTCATGTGCAGCTCATATGTAAAGTTCAACAAAAGTTGTGCATCATTCCTTTATTTCAAAATTTGCGACAGAGAAAAAGAAACCGGCTTTGAAGCCTGCGGATATATTCATTTTGCAAAACTTGCTGATCATCAAATAAAAAAAATGTCGTGTGTCTAGGGCCTCGTGACGGGTAGACCGTTCGCCGGGTGCAAGTCTTTCGATTTCACATCACTTCGGCGACTTGCGCGTCATTGGGGATGAAATGATCATGATTGGGACAACACAACACCCAGTTCCTTAGAGGAGTATCGAACCCAGGTCTTTAGGATTGACATTCTATCGCTCTGACCACCCAGCTACCGGGTGCAGACAAATGAAAAAGGAAAAAAAGAAACATTTGGTTAACGGCAAAATCGTCTGTTTCCCCCGGGGTATTATTCACAGCACTCCTGAACAAGGCTAGTACGCGGTGTAACAACCCCTTACTCGGATGATGGCTTTAATCCGGTGTTGTATACCATCGATGAAATCATCAACTCAATCCTCGTCCAGATTGGCCCACTTTTTAGTGGTGTTACACCGAATGCTTGGTCAGTGTCGACGTCCAAAACAACTCCTTTCAATCGATTCCCCACGTCTTCTATTTGGTTTATGTCCGAGGAACAGGAAGGTCACTTGATTCTGGTGATCCTAGAATATTGAAGGAACGTGTTCACGAGATCAGCACGATAAGCACACGATTTTTCATCCATCAAGGTTAAACCGTTACCATAATACTGGCGATACGTTCCCATTTTTATTTGCAGAATATCATCCCTGTACCGGAGTGAGACTGCCCTCAACCATCACAAGAGCCGTTCTGTAGTCTCATGTAATGCCACCCCAGAGCATCACTCCAGTACATCTTTGATATGTATGCGGCACTCTGTGTTGCAGGTGATTGATAATGCAGGGTTGTCGCCAAACACTTTGTTTGTAATTATCGTGGTACGAACAGATCAGAGTTTCGTCCGTAAACAATACTCGAAGCCAATTACTGAGCGTCATTTTTGCATGATTTCTTCCGCTTCGGTAACGCAAAACATGGTGTTGTGGTGTAACACATGGTGCTCGTCGTGAAGATTCGCATCATGCAATCGTCTCCTAACATTTGATACGGTACATGGCATCCTGTAGACTCTTCGAACGCCAAATTGAGTTCTGGCGCACTCAGCCCACGGTTTCTTTGACTCAAAAGTCGTAGATACTGCACAGTTTTAAGCAAGGCTGTCTCTAGCAGCCGTATATAAGTTTCAACGGAGAAATGCCACAGTAAACCGGTTGGAAATAGTTTTTAATACATTGACCTGGGTTTCGGCACTTCTATGGATGTCTTCGTCATAATGAAATTTTAACAACCGTAATGTTACTTGCGAGCAGGCAGTAGTCAAAATAACGAGCAGACACGCTCAAGTTAAGAATTAAGAATTAAAAATGTTTCAGCATTTGATACGTATACCTTGTAATGAACATCAGACCGTTGTTAAAATTTCATTCTGAAGAAGACATTCGTAGAGGTATCGAAACCTAGGTCGATGTATTAAAAATTATTTGTAGTCGGTTGGCTGTAGTATTTCTCCGCTGAAATCACAGATATCGATCATCCTGTGCACATGTCGAGCGTGGACAGGCTGTGTTAGTCATCAGTAGTACCTGTCAATTGGAACCAATTCCATGTCCACACCATATCCTTTGACCTTAGTGCCTACTTCGAGCAGCGTGAATGGTTGATAAGCCTCCTGCATGTAACGCGATGATATGGACTGAATTGTTGGTCACGATTGTCCTCCATGGTATGATGGATATTCACTCAACTGTTCCACAGAAGTCTCAAGTGCGTCCATATTGATGCTATACTTACAATTGAAATGCTGCAGTCCATTCGAGTGCGTCCTTCCACCCTTAGGTAGCGCTCGTGGTAACTGTATGCTTGTATGTATACATTGTCAGGGGTGACCTTCTGAACGACACAGGAACAGTCAGAATAGCAACACACCTGCGTGATATATCGGATTGATGCAAAACGTTCAGGAGCAATAATCAGCTATTATACTTTCTCAGCCGCGAGGCATTAGCCGAGCGGCCTAAGGCGCTACAGTCATGGACTGTGCGGCTGGTCCTGGCGGAGGTTCGAGTCCTCCCTCGGGCATGGGTGTGTGTGTTTGTCCTTAGGATAATTTAGGTTAAGTAGTGTGTAAGCTTAGGAGCTGATGACCTTAGCAGTTAAGTCCCGTAAGATTTCACACACTTTCACACTTATACTTTCTCCTTATTCTGCAATGACTATCTGTGACTTTTCTGACTGACATATCTCAATTTTGTTTTTTAAGAAGCTGATTTTGTTACTGAAGTTAGGGCAGCTTTTGCCTCAGTCTTGTAGATCCTTGAAGCCATTTAAAATAACTACACAGATGAATAAAAAAAGCATCGCGGTTATCTTTTCACTGCAGAGAGCCTGCGCCAAGCGCTACAGGAGCTGAAGCCAGTAGCGGTGCTATGCGAACCACAGGCCACCAAGTCCGTTTCCGACGCCAGGCCGACTGGCTGCCCCCTTCTGGTGTTGGGGACTGCCGAGGCAGTGCCTGATGCTGAACACCTGCTGATGAGCAGAGCCCAGGGGCTGCAAGGAAACAACACGGCCCCCGCCGTCGCACTCCTCACGTCTGGGACCACAGGACAGCCCAAGGTCATCCGGATACCTCGCCGCAACATGGCCCTAGCGATGCTCATACTTACGTAAGACGGATACCTGCATGTATTTAGCATTTTCATAATTGATAATATGTTAATAACCTTAGCGTAGAGAATTCTGAATATTGCAGTATTCAAATATATTAGGATTAGGTGAGGTATCGCATGTTACATAAAAATATACTTTTAATTTATTTTTGTAGCCTAAATATGCACTGAAGTGACAATAGTCAAGCGAAACCTCCTAACATCGTGTCGGACCGCCTTTCGCACGGCACAGTGCAGCAACTCGACGTTGCATCGTCTTCGCAAGTCATTGGAAGACCCCAGCAGAAATATTGAGCCAAGCTGCCTCTACAGCCATCCATAACTGCGAAAGTGTTGCCGGTGCACGATTTTGTGCACGAACTGATCTCCCGATTGTGTCCCATATATGTTCGATCGGATTCATGTCCCATTATCTGGATGGCCTAATCATTCGCTCGAATTATCCTGAATGTCCTTCAAAGCAATTGCGAACAATCGTGGCCTGGTGACATGGCGCATTGTCATCCATAAAAGTTTCATCGTTGTTTGGGAACATGAAGTACATGAATGGCACCAAATTGTATGCAAGTAGCTTAACCGTTTCCCATCAATGATCGGTTCAGTTGCTCTAGAGGACCCAGTCCATTCCATGCAAAACACAGCCCACACCATTGTGGAGCTACCACTAGCTTGCACTGTGTCTTGTTGAAAACTTGGGTCCACGGCTTCAGGTGATCAACGCCACACTCGTGCCATCAGCTGTTATCAACTGAAATCGAGACTCATCTCACCAGGCCAAGGTTTATAGTCATTTAGGATCCATCCGATATGGTCACGAGCCTAGGAGAGGCGCTGCAGGCGATGTTGCGCTGTTAGAAAAGGAAGTCGGGTTGGTCTTCTGTTGCCATAGCCCATTAACGCCAAATTTCGCCGCACTGTCCATATTCTTAGGCGAGTGGTCTAAGGCGCTGCAGTCATGGACTGTGCGGCTGGTCCCGGTGGAGGTTCGAGTCCTCCCTCGGGCATGGGTGTGTGTGTTTGTTCTTAGAATAATTTAGGTTAAGTAGTGTGTAAGCTTAGGGACTGATGACCTTAGCGGTTAAGTCCCATAAGATTTCACACACATTTGAACTGTCCATATTCGTCGTACGTCCCACACTGATTTCCGCGGTTATTTTACGCAGCGTTGCTTGTTTGTTCCCACTAACAGTTTTACACAACCGCCGCTGCACTGTGACACTGTGGATCTCGGAATACTGAATTCCCTAACCATTTCCGAAATGGAATGTCCCATGCGTCTAGTTCTAACTACCATTCCACGTTCAGAGTCTGTTGATTCCCGTTGTGCTGCCGTAATCACGTCGGAAACCTTTTCACATGAATCACCTTAGTACAAATGACAGCTCCGCAAATGCACCGCCCTTTCTTGCCTTGTGTATACGATACTACCGCCATTCCTATCTGTGCATATCGCCATCCTTCGACTTCCGTGTGAGTCTAAAGATTTCGCTAAATTGTATCATAAAACATGGAAAACAGAACTTATAAACAAACTCTCTTCATTTATCTGGGCTGCAACCCATATTTTACAATATTCATGAATTTTCATCACATTAGACAGGAAGTCTTTTAGGGTATCTGCCACCATGTTTGGCACTAAGGAGTTACGCTTGTGTTGGTCGCCAAACATTTTCCTTTACTTTTCATTCTCGTGGCTGGTTATGATATCACCAAAACTGTAACATGAAACAAAGGAGAGAAAACTTCATAACAAAGACGCAGAGAAGCTGAGTTAGACACCTTACTTTGATAGCCAGTATCTTGCATCGATGAACATTATTTTATAACATCAGTGCTCAAATTGGATCATGTCGTATAAGTTGTAACGTGGTATGGGGATGGCTTCCGTGCTATAAATATTTTCAGCTGTTGTGCTTTTCTTTTGTAATTGAATGTACCAGAATCTTAATATTTAGGGATGTCGATAAGAA
Organism: Schistocerca cancellata; assembly: GCF_023864275.1. Taxonomy (NCBI): domain Eukaryota; kingdom Metazoa; phylum Arthropoda; class Insecta; order Orthoptera; family Acrididae; genus Schistocerca; species Schistocerca cancellata. The sequence continues at coordinate 227,408,960 of NC_064633.1, forward strand.
CTGCACCGTGACAACTGTCACAGAATATATGCCATAAAGTTACTTATGTTTTCTCTTTGCGCCACACACCATTTCAGATAAAGTAGTGGTACCCTACTGAGCTGTTGTAATAAACTTTCCTGCCTCTTTCCCTATTTTATAAATGTTACGTTTCATCACTTACTGTCATGTCCGACCCCGGTAGCTGAGTGGTCAGCGTGACAGAATGTCAATCCTAAGGTCCCGGGTTTGATTCCCGGCTAGGTCGGAGATTTTCTCCGCTCAGGGACTGGGTGTTGTGTTGTCCTAATCATCATCATTTACATTTCATCCCAGTCGACGCGCAAGTCGCCAAAGTGGCGTCAAATCGAAAGACTTGGACCCGGCGAACGGTCTAACCGAAGGAAGGCCCTAGTCACCCGACATTTACTTACTGTCGTGCACGATGCTTCTTGATGGTTAGTTGAAACGTAATTTGTGTTATTTTTGAATGTGTGGTGTTGGAAGTTTGTTACTCAAGTTGTACAGAATTTCCCTGAATGTAATTTACTTAAAATGTACCGCAATTGCCAAAATTGTAATGTAGATGCATTTACGGTTCCATACTACAAATTTTTCGACCGTCGCTCATTATCCTTCCTAACTGATGTACAGTGTATGAGTTTTAAGATTACATGTACCTCAGTTACGTGTTGACATGTTACTGACATGTCTGTTGTAATTGGCATTTGGATAACATCTCTAGCGCATTCTAGTGACAAAGATGTTTTCCTTGTAACATGCTATAGGTCATGAGTCAGTTTGGGCACTGATGTTATGAAGAAGCGGCTACAAATGGCAAGATACTGTGTGACGACGCAAGACGTGTTAATTAGCTTCATTGTATCTTTCTATTGAACTTTCCTCTAGTTTTTCTTATGTTGAAATTTTGTGCCACATATCTGTGGATGATGATACTGAAACGCGTCGTGAGAAGCGAAAAATGAAGGAAACGTTTTGGCGACCGAGACAAGTGTAATTCACTATTCATGAAACTGTTGCAAGCTGGTAGTGAATGCTTCTTCTCAAACTTGTCAAAGTATTGTTTGGCCCATTTTTGGATATCTATTGAAATCTGACACAACAGTTGTGGAAACAATCGATGATGGAGTGATAATTGCTTGCCTTAAACAGTAAGGGACACTAAGATGAAACGATCCAACGACGACGAGGACAGTACATATGGCCCATAAGCTTGCTCCAGGAGAGGATGGAGAAAAGAATCCATTGTGTGCTTTTCAAAGGACTCATCCTAGAATTTGTCTTAAGTGATTCAAGGAGACCAAACAAAATCTAAACCTGTATTAGGCAGGAATATGAAACCCAGTTCTCCTGAATACGTCTACAAATCAAGTTGATGCAACATATCCCTATGCCGATCGTTTGCACAAAATATGGATCTCATAATACGTCTCAATGAAAGCTGAAGACCCTGTCCATTTTCTTCTGTTCATCAATGTTTGTACGTCACAAATTGGGATCAAATCTTACTGATACGCCCTCTAAACCCGCTGGGCAGAACAGGTAATTAGGATTGTCGAAAGGGCCAAATAGGTTGTGGTCAGTTCCACCTTCTAATTGTAATTTATTGTAATTTAATAACCTTTACAAACAAAGGGGCACTTAGCCGGACCTTTACCGAATGCAACTCTTTTACGGCTGAAGGCCTCCAAACAATAAATATTAACAAATCAACAAGATAAAAATTCAATTAAGATAGCAATAAAATAATTTAAAAAAACAGCAAACATATGTAATGTGGAATACAAATGACTGAGGACAACAATTAAATTTCAAAATTTTAGAATATATTACCATAGACTCTAAAGGCAGAAGGTCAGAATATTTAACAACAAGAAATCTTAAAAATCAACAACATTAACATGCAATTAAGGAGGCAAATCAAATAAATTAAAAAAGGTGTCATGGCTACGTGGAAAGCCCTAAGGCTAAGCTAATAGAACATACATATGCAAGGTGCAATACCAATGGCTTAAGGCCACAATTAAGTTTCAAAAGTTTAAAATATATTACCATAATCTTTTAAAGGCAGAAGGCCGCAATGTTTAAGCTTGAAAGACAAATTTAAAATTTAATTTTGCAAAATTTTTAAGAAAAATAAAAAATAACCATAAGCCTTAAATTTAAGGTAGCTGACAACGGATAATTAAACACCGTTGGCACTCAGAAGCCTCCAGGGAGATCGGTCTGCCCTCGTTCGCTTATGTGAGACAGGTGGTGAGCCCAACTACACTTGATCCGTCGGAACCCAACCAAGGGACAGCCACGGACCGACCGACAAAACGACTTGCTTGACACCAACCGGTACGTGCGAACTTCACGTCCTGGCTCGGTGAGGCACGAAGCTCGTCGCGATCGGACAGCTCCCCACACGGTCCGAAACTGCGCAGGGATCGGCAGCGGACCCAACCGACCGCGCCGCACGGAGATATCCTCCCTGGTCCGCAACAACAGATCGACTCCTCTCAGAATGCCGACAACAGCTCAGACAGTCATTAATGGAAATAACACTAACTACACACACAACCCGACAAACACTGCACGTGACTTGAACGACACCCAACAGTAATTAAACACACACGAAGACAAATTGGGAGTCGATGCACACACACACACACACACACACACACAGCCGACTCGTGAACGATCGGCGAGCCAAAACGCGTCTTCGGTTGGACGATCGACCGACGATCCACCAAGACCGTGGCCTGGCTCACGTGATACGTGGCGGCAATGGTCGGGCGAGCCATGTCGACGCAGACCTGACTGCTGCTCCAACCCGACTGCACTAGTGCCGCATTGCAACTCCCGACTAGCAGGTCCGGACTGCGCTCCAGACACGTTCCAACTCACTGGCAGACCCGAACTGGCGATCCGAACTGCCATCCGACAGACAACAACCGGGAAGTAATAGCAGTCGAGCCAAGATACTACGAGAGGGGATATATCGATACGCGCTGCTAGCGCCGGTCAAGGTCACGCAAAGCAGCAACTCAGTGAGAGTAGTAATTTAAATTAACGTAGTGAGGTGGAAGTACGTTAAAGCAGGGTGTAAAATACATGATGGCGGGAACACGAGCCACGCACGGCTCACCTACCCTAACCATATTTTTCGACAAAATTACTCCTTTTAATCGCAGTTACCCTCTAAGACAAAATAACGACGCCCCATGAATGAATTAACTGAATGGGACGGCAATCGGTAGATGTGATGTGCATGTACAGACCAAAAAGTTATTACAATTTCCTAAAAATGGATGATTTATTCAAGAGAGAGAGAGAGCTTCACAAGTTGTGCGGGTCAATAAGGTTTGGCTCACCTCTGACCTTTATGCAGGCGGTTATTCTTCTTCGCATTGATTGACAGACTTGTTGGATGTCCTCCTGAGAGATATCGTGCCAAATTCTGTGCAAATAGCGCATTATCTAGTCAATATTCCGATCTGGTTGGAGGACCCTGCCGATGAAGTTCTAAACGTCCTCAAATGGGGAGATACATGGGGACTTTGCTGGCCAAGGTGGAGTTTTCCTCCAGAAAGACAAACTGTAGAATCTCTTGCCGTGTGTGGGATAGCATTATATTGCTGAGAAGTAAGCTCTCGATGGCTTTCCGTGAAGGGCAACAAAATGTACGCTGTGCTGCAATGGTGTGGTGAATGACATCCAAAGAGGTCCTGCTAAGAAAAGAAATGTCACCCCAGACCATCACTCCTGGTTGTCGGGCCGTATGGCGGCGACAGTCAGGTTGGCATCCGACCGAAGTCTGGTGTGTCTCCACACCCGTCTACGCTGGCCACCTAGGCTCAGTTCGAAGCAGGACTCATCACTGAAGACGTCTCCAGTCAATGGAATTCCAAGCAGAAGACATGTCTGGAGACGCCACGAACCTGTCGCCCTCCATACGTCCCGACAACCAGGAGTGTTGCTCTGAGTGGCAGTTCATTCCATAGCGGGACCCGTTTGTTTGTTAGCCGGGACACCCTTATAGCACAGCGGTACGTCAACGGTATATTGTACGCTCCGTTTTGTTGCCCTTCATATCAAGCCATCCTGGGCTAACATTTCAGCAAGATAATGCTGAGTCCTCACACAGCGAGAGTTTCCGCTGCTTATCAACGTGCTTGCCGAAGCATACCTTGGCCAGCAAGGTCTTCCTATCTCTCCCTAATCGAGGACGTTTGGGGCGTTGTGAGCAGGACAGTCCAGACATCTCGGGATTTTGTCGATGTAACGCTAGTCGTACAGAATTTGGCGCTATATCCCTTAGGAGGACATCCAGATTCTCTACAAATCGGTGCCAAATAACTGCTTACGTAAGGGCCAGAGGTAGACCAACGCGTCTTTGACATGCCCAATTTGTGAAGCTCTTTCTGTTGTTAAATAAAGCATCCAGTTTTTCTGAATTTGTAATCACGTTTTTTCTGTGCATATATATCTCATCTACCGATTTCCATTCCCTTCGGATAATTTCTTCGTGATGCGTCGCTTTTTCTTCTTCTTTTTTTTTTTTTTTTTGTAATAGAGTATTTTCGTTTTAATCTCGGAGATAATCACTAATTTCATCCCATTATCTGTCACGACTGCTTTACATTTGTTACGTTTGTTGATGGTTGATATGAACGTTGTGAATCGTCATCATTTTGCTTTCCTCCGATAACACTTTTAAAAATTACTTACCAATTCTATTGTATCATAAAATCTGTCCCATACACGTATATAACATCACTTTCCTCAGCGCCGCTGTTTTTCCCAATTTCAGCAAAAAAATTCTGAAATGTTATGAGAGAGTGGAGGTCCTATGTTGGTTTCTGATAATCTGAATACATCCACCAATAAATAACAGACTGTCCGGAACTAATTCACAATAGTGTCACTCACACGGTCACCAACACAGGTGCTAACGAAGACCAGTACTACTTCACCATGGAGTATGAAATCCTGAAAAGTGTCGTACAGTGTTAATAAAATCATTTGTAACTGGTTGCAGATGTCACTCTATTTTGGTACTCTCATTTATTATAAGCAAAGACGGGCTACGCTAAAAACATCTGCTTTCAAATAAAATCTTTTGTGTTGCTTCATAACACAAATACAAGGATTTACTACGCTCACTGCACGTGGCTGTATTCAGTAAACAAAATGGCTTCATGTGTTCTATGGTATGCCTGGCCTCTTGGCATGACTCTCCATGTTCATATGTGTCCAGATATTTAAACTCTTCATCCAGTTTACGTATCAGGACATTAAATGAATTTTTCAGACACACCTTGTACTTTGTATTTCAGAACGTGAGAGAACCGTATGGTACTACTAAAGTGGTTTAGAACCGGGTAATGATCTCTGATACTATGTTGTAGGGTACGTGAAGCTAATCATAATGCTCTTCCTGGAGCAAGGATCAGATAATCGGAGGTTGGTGAACTATTTCATTAAAGTGCCTCTGTTCACGGTCAAGTGTGTTTGTTATAATTTAATGAAAAAGCCTGACAATTGTGGTATTACCCTTAATATTAACTTTTTCATTTACCTTAAGTCTGATCTGAACTACCATATGTTTTTAATAAATACCCGAAAATGCTGAAGTGGTCTTCCAAGAGAGGAAGTGGCGAAGCTGAATTTTATTTAGTGTTATTATCTGCGCTTGTGAGGTGGTAAACAGAATGCAAATGTCGAATGGTATGAAATATTTACCTTTCTTATTTTCTGCTTTACAAAGTACTAGCTTTTTCAAAGAGAAGAAACCAAATTTTTTACCGTAGAGCTTCCAAGCAGCTGAAGTATATCAGATGATCTCATAGCAGTCGTCATCTATGCTTTCAGGCGCAGCGATGCCCCTTTAGGGAAAGACGACACCCTGCTATTCACAACCGGCTTCTTCTGGTTAAGCGGAACTCTGTTCACGTTCTGGAGCCTGGACACCGGAATGAAGTGCGTCGTGACGCCGGAATTCAACCCCCAGACTGTACTGGACTACATCGAGAGATCCAAGGTTAGGCATAAACAGATGAAACAGTCCCAGGTTAAAATACGGTTACTGGCCTGTAATATGTAATAGGACAACAGCCAATGTTCCCTTTCAGTCATTCAATTAATCTAAATAAAATATTACTCGACCTTGTACCACTTTATATTTGAAGTCCTCCAACAGATTTAACAGTAGTCTTGTTATCTTCAGACAGAAACCGTTTCTACAGGAAACGTCTAAAGATTCACACTATGTAGCAAAACGGGAATATTTGAAACATGTTATCAAGACTTGAACAAAACACATTACTTGAGAAAAAAGTGAAGTATCCTGAAGAGGAGGAGGAAACGAAATTAAACTTCACGGGTTGAGGTATGTGAAGTCAGTGATTACAAAACTGAATTAATAGCACAGCGTGGAGCAGGGGGCGAAAAGTTCTAGGCCACAAAATATAAAATTCATTCACAGATTGGATTTGCTACGCGGAGGTATAACCTTTAAACAAGTTCATGAAACGTACTCGATGTTGCGAATGTGAACAACCATCAGCTGTATAGAGGAACGACGACAACGAAAGTTTGTGCCGCACCGGGACTCGAACCGGCATTTCCCGGTTATCGCTAGCGGTCATCTTATCATATGGCTATCCGAGCACGATTCCCTGCCGAATTCAAACATCCATATGTCGTCAACCATGTGTTTTCTCCTGCGGCCCTATTCTATATCGTTCATACCGATCGGTGCAAAAGGCTCATCTCGGTAGTGACGTCATTTTCGGTTCTTTATCCGAATTTCCTATTCAGTAAGCTTCTGAGACCTGTTACTGAACGGTCCTGCCGCCGACAACTATACCGAGAGGTTTTGGATTTCGGTATGATCCTGTCGTTCAGTTAGCTGTGGTTTATTTACACCCATAATTTGTTATTTTAAACATATTGTGCGGTTTTGGCTTTGGATTTAGTGACTGTGTTACTAAAGAATCACCAAAGGATGCGTCAAGTTCGAAAGTGAGTTCGTAATGGACTATTTCCTTTGTTAGAAACATGGTTAGGCTAGGTTGTTACTGTGAATGATTATAACATAAAAAAGTTTTCGGTCACTATTCTCTCAAAATACCTGTTATTTTTATGCAATTAAGAGTTTAAAGATCATTAACTATCGAGACATCGGCTCTGCTTACGTATATTACATGAGTGTTAGCTGAAATTACTAGTGACTTCGCGTGCTCTTTTCCGTAAATGGTCTACCTATTAATTATCGGAGCGCGTTAAAACTTTTAAGTAACAGTACAAAGGAATTTTGTGAAGTCATGCATTTACGGCTTCCTCCCGCATCATTCGGCAACGAACTCAGCCTGCGTCCCACCGAATGGAATTACATAACATAAACGTTGTAGTAGCGAAGAGACAAAATGAGTAATATATGAATGATTGAATATTAATACTGTAACTAGTTTAATTTTTGCTACGATATAGTTAAGATGTATGTTTTGCATTACTGAAAGTTTTCTAACGCGTGGTATTACAGTGTAATCTGTGATGACAAATAAACCAACTGGGAAGAAAAATAAGGCGACGAACGGCCGTGGCAAAGGGCAAATGGGAAAATATATTTCTTTCCTCTTCATGTTTGCAACACATTCTGAGACTCCGTTACTCGTCAAAGTTAAACATTTTTCTGAATTATTCGATGTAATTTACACGTAATAGCGCGCTTACTCAGGAACGAGTATCTCCGATTTCGCGACTTCCATGTGTTTAAGAAACGAAAGATTAAATTGTTGTTGTTGTTGTGGTCTTCAGTCCTGAGACTGGTTTGATGCAGCTCTCCATGCTACTCTATCCTGTGCAAGCTTCTTCATCTCCCAGTACCTACTGCAACCTACATCCTTCTGAATCTGCTTAGTGTATTCATCTCTTTGTCTCCCTCTACGATTTTTACCCTCCACGCTGCCCTCCAATACTAAATCGGTGATCCCTTGATGCCTCAGAACATGTCCTACCAATCGATCCCTTCTTCTGGTCAAGTTGTGGCACAAACTTCTCTTCTCCCCAATCCTATTCAATACTTCCTCATTAGTTATGTGATCTACCCATCTAATCTTCAGCATTCTTCTGTAGCACCACATTTCGAAAGCTTCTATTCTCTTCTTGTCCAAACTATTTATCGTCCATGTTTCACTACCATACATGGCTACACTCCATACAAATACTTTCAGAAATGACTTCCTGACACTTAAATCTATACTTGATATTAACAAATTTCTCTTCTTCAGAAACGCTTTTCTTGCCATTGCCAGTCTACATTTTATATCCTCTCTACTTCTACCATCATCAGTTATTTTGCTCCCCAAATAGCAAAACTCCTTTACTACTTTAAGTGTCTCATTTCCTAATCTAATTCCCTTAGCATCACCCGACTTAGTTCGACTACATTCCATTATCCTCGTTTTGCTTTTGTTGATGTTCATCTTATATCGTCCTTTCTGTGCGTGAAACAACTGACAATGACATTTATACTACTTCTTGTCACAAATAAATCACTATTTTTTTCGGAATACTTAGCGGTTTCAGAGAGTATGGTCAGACAGGAATCTAAGAGCACAACGTAAAGTACTGCGAATGATACTAGTAAATCGTCTTTATACACTAGCTTGTCACAGGTATTTATCTGCGATCGAATCCTTAAGAAAAGTAGACAGAGATGAAAGGTTACCGCCACAATATTTTCAGACTATATGACCATATATGAAACATTTTGATTCATCAGATGCATGTTATGAACTACAACGAACTTCTATAGCTGCAGTCGCCACAGGCTCTCGAAAAGTCGATTTTTTTTTTTAAATTTCGTTTTTTGAACGAAATCGTTGATGTATCATATAGGGAAGTAGGTTACTTCATCGTTTGGATCTCTAGGGGTGAGCTGCAACCACATTCTATGCATTTTCTTATTCTTTGACACCCTCTTAAATAATTTGCCAGATTCGTGGAGATGTGTTCCGTCCATGCAACTAATTGAAGGCAGTTTATTCCCATTCGCATTTCGCTTCTTTTATTTATGAAGCATCATCATGAATAAAGGATGCGAAACGCATATGGCAATAAACAAACTGCCTTCAATTAGCTGCATAGGCGGAACGTACCTCCATGAATTTTGAAGTAACTTTGAACTTTGTTCAATGTGGTACTACACTCCATTCCTGACTCATATGCTGCAACGTAAAATACAAAACAAGACATCGATGTAAATGAGAATAAAACAACATAATGTGACATTTATGATAGTTTCCAAAACACAGTCAATACTTTATCGTTATCATGCATTCATGGAAGTCCGTGGTCAGCGAAATTTGAACAGTATTACGTACTCTAACCACACTTTCCGGTTCTGTGAAGAATGGCGCTGCAGCGCGCATGCGCGGGTCTGAGGCAGATTGCTTTCCATTGGTTGGCGCGAGGACAACTGACAACAGCTTTTCATTTCGCTAGGACCGTTCGGCATTGCTTTCGAAATGCTTACTGAATAATGTTGGGGCTCTGTTTCGAATTTTTTTTTGGCGATCTGTTCGGTACACGAGCGCACCGAACCGATCGGCAAAATGGCGGAAAGATACAGAGTAGGGCCCCTGTACTCGTAGATCCATTATGTATAACCCCATTAAGAGGAGAGGTTCATGCATGTCTGAAGGGACATTTCATTGTAATTCGGAGCAACATAGGCACTGAAATATCGTATCTAAACAAGTTAATTAAATCTCAACAAATGAACTTCAAACAATTTAGAATCAGTAATCAATATGAGCTTAAAGAACAGCTGCGAATGTGTCATGATTGGGAGCTAGCTGTAAATGTAGAACCGCGGGACTGCTACGGTCGCAGGTTCGAATCCTGCCTCGGGCATGGGTGTGTGTGATGTCCTTAGGTTAGTTAGGTTTAAGTAGTTCTAAGTTCTAAGGGACATATGACCTAAGATGTTGAGTCCCATAGTGCTCAGAGCAATTTTTTTTGTAAATGTAGAAAAATGTGAGTTAATGTGGATGAGTAGGCAACCAGCACACAACACAAAATTGTTTAATGATATGGAAGTGTCCTGGCAGTAAGCATTTCGGGAGGTGCATGCAGTTGATGGTAACAGTGTGCAGCAGGTCGTGCACGTGCAACACAAACAAGTTCGTGTTTCTTGAGTGTGCAGCGAGCTGCGAGCTACATTTTTTGAAGAAATTATCACAGCCTGTAAGAAACGCCAGTAATTTAGCACTCTTGTCACCCTCAGTATAAAAACAGGTCGACTGGAAGGAGATATTGAATGAAATAGCAATGAAGCTTAATAATAACGACATGTAAATAGTATTGTGTCATCCTGTTCTGACAAAATTAATTCAGAAATATGTCTCGCAAATTTCTTGCCACTGGTGAAGTTAGAAGCAATCGTTTCACTTGCGTAATGCTGTTTTCGTTTAAAATAAAATTTTAAAAAGCAAAAAGTTGTTGAATTTTTACTTACATTAAGACGCCCGCCCGGTTGGCCGTGCGGTCTAACGCACAGCTTTCCGGGCGGGAAGAAGCTCCTGGTCCCCAGCACGAATCCGCCCGGCGGATCTGTGTCGAGGTCCGGTGAACCGGCCAGTCTGTAGATGATTTTTAGGCGGTTTTCCATCTGCCTCGGCGAATGCGGACTGGTTCCCATTATTCTGCCTCATTTACACTATGTCGGCGATTGCTGCGCAAACAAGTTCTCCACGTACGCGTACACCACCATTACTCTACCACGCAAACATAGGGGTTACACTCGTCTGGTGTGAGACGTTCCCTGGGGGGCCCACCGGGGGCCGAACGGCACTATAACACTGGGTCGGGTGTGGGGCGGCGGAGGGGTGAAGTGGACTGCGGTAGTCGTCGTGGGGTAGCGGACCACTGCGGCTGCGGCGGGGACGGAGCCTCTCCGTCGTTTTTAGGTCCCCGGTTAACATACAATGCAATACAATACATCAAGATAACTGCAAGTTTTTCCTCTGGCGATATAGTAGAATTGAAATTGGTGCAGGATTTGTGTGCATAGATCTTTCTCAAAACGTAAACAAATGTAGACATGGACATTCTAGTGCATTCATGGAACTTATCAGGAACTTATCGGAGACTTTCACACAATGTAGTAAACTCTCGAAACGATTCTCTCTGTTTCATTAGAATACGTGAACCTTTCCTTACAGTGAAAAAAATCGATTTTCACAAATGTATTCTCTTCCTGTACAAAATCGGACAACAATGCATTCGACTATATTGTTTGCCTGCACGTATAAGAACTACCGCTCAACGTTGTTGTTGTGATTTTAAAGAACGATTTGGTAAAAAATATTTGGTGCCCTCACTGTGTAGCGTGATAATAAAATATCGTTCCATTTACGACTATAATCATAAAGTTTCTTCAATTTCTGTTGTGGTTTGGCAAAATAAGCAAAACTTAACATGACATCTAAATAAAGACCCTCTATGCGTTTTCAAAAAGTCGTCACTTGTGACACTACTGAAAAAAGAAAGCTTAAAAAGTCAGGTGAAAATAAATCTTATGTTACAATTCTTTGGGAATCTTGTAACCCAGTGCACCATTAACGATGAACAGCTGGGACTGAAATTTACCAAAGGATTTTGTTTCTAGACTTCATTATTTCTGACATATGAAAAAGTACAGCGAACAGTGCATCATCTTTCCGTTCCTGTCCCTTTACAGTGTGAGAGAGTGAAACTTCTTACCAGAAATATCTTTTAAGTTATCAGTGATACTGATGTTGACGAATGGTTGGCAAAATTCTGCAAGTCGTGAATGTGTTCAACGAAAAGAGTTTTATTGGCTTAGTTCTATTTGGCAGCAAAAATGCAACGCTGTCCTATTAGGAAAAACATATCGATAGCCTCTTTACTGTGGATAACAAGGTTACAAAAGCGTGATATTCATTACTTTATGAACCGCTTGAGACTACTCATTAAGGTTAAAATAGGTTATAAATATGTGTAATATATCTTCAGCACATTAAAAGATGTATGGTGAAGAAGTTCACCACTCCCCTTTGAAGAGAGACAGAAACAAAACTATGTTACACTATCTGCTGCTGTGAATTATTTTCGTATTTTTCAGATGGAGAACAGGGAGAATATTCTTTTGGTAAATTTCCATTCCAGAGGCTTACTATTTAAAATATGATGGCTTACACGATTCTACCAAAATTGCAACAGAATTGGCGATTTAATTTGTCTGCATTTCTTACCATTTCTAATTTGAAGAAGCTTAATATACTCTGAATAACGGCTACGTATATCTTGTTGGCTGGTTTAATTGTGCTTCTTTTGCCAAAACGCAGTATAAATTCAGAAACTCACCTAGCAAAAGTTAGAATCTTGAAGCAGAGTGTCTTATTAAACAACTAAAAAGCGACCATAGAGGTCAATACCTTACAGGAAACCTCGTTGGGTTGGTTTTCTGTAACATAAGACAAAATATTTCACGTTTATTTTTATACTAGCATATTCTCTTTTCGCTAGCTACCAGTGAATTTTTAAAAAGTACGGTACTGGATTTAAAAAAAAAGCTGTATATCCGGCTATATTGACATACATGTGATCAGAAGTGACTGTGCTACATAAATTCCATTTTCTTGAGTTGAAGACAGATAGGGACCTCCTCACAAGTCTCACGGAATATTCAATATCTTCGCTGAATTTCATTTGCAGCAACGTATGGTGTAATATGCACCAAATGCAAAATCACAGCGACTCATACTTTTCATTGCAAACTATTTCGAGTTTCACGCAGCTTCTTACTTAAATGCGAATGTCACAATAATACTGCAGTGCTGTTAGCAGTGCTACAATGGGTAACGTCACGGCATGTGTTTCTTGAAGTTCCAACACACTAAAGCTAACAGAGAAAAAATTCTACATAAAATTATAAACTTAACTAGGAAAGAATAACTAACCAAAGTGATTCAGTGAAAATGGCCTGTAAATTTACGCACGCAGACTGACTAAATAAACTTTCGGACAGTAATGATATACCCACGAACTCGTAACTCTGTACTGTAAGAATGAAAATGTCTGACAAAGAAAAGAGATCTGAATTGAACTTTACCTGAAATGATACTGATAATAGTTTTGAAAAACAATACTTAACTGTAAATGATCTTATTGTCCTGACTGCGATGTCAAATTGGCCCCAAATTTTTTTTCGGAACTTAAACTTGTGGCTACCGAAACTCGGTACTGCTCAGAAGTGTTGAATATTGACATGCAGCACAGCAGCAAACCACCTAAAGAAAAGAAAAGCCTTGCCCATGTGTAAAGCAAGGAAAAGCAACTATCATAAGCACATCATGCTTAGTTCTGTGTTCCGCTGAGTGCAGTTTTCAAGAGGAGACGGCGGAAGAAGTTGAACTTACTGAATGATGTAGTAGAGATTACTATTCAAAAACTATATTGTGAAATTCTCATCCCTTAACAATTACAACAATCTATACAAAGTTAGCTTCTTATAATATATAACTCTGTCGTGTAATTAGCTAATGAGATGGTAAAAGAGTAGTAAATCTACAACTATGAGTGCAAGCCAACTGAGCAGATAATTTGCTCCTTTAATCTCGTCTCAACAGTCAAACTAACTCACCCGAACCAATCATCAAAAACCCTGCTAAAACATGTCCTTTCCAACCTCATCATAAATCATGCACAATCAAGCAATGCAGCGACAATATTACCAAAATACCTTCACACTTCTGCTGCGTTTGCATCACTGTGGTCTGCTACTTATTTTCAGGCCGCTCAGCATCATGACCAACACCTGACTGTCTGACTTACTTCTCACTGAATGCTACGTTGGAAACCCCCCCCCCCCTCCTCACCATTTTGCCAGCAATAATTTGCAAGGATGTTTCTTGCTAATAGCAAGGATTGTAGAACAACCCACACAGAAATTCACAGAAAAGATACAAAAAATAAAATTTACGGCGAAATTCTGAACAAAGGTATGAGTAGATTGTCTTACTGTACACTATCTTATTCAGATAGCTGTGAAAATTGCTTCGACTTGTAAGAAAAAAATTACGTTTCAAATACATAATGCAGTAATAATAAAATTAGGCTTTTGATTGCGTGAGTTATATAAATACATAAGGTATGGCGTAACCAGTAAATATTTGAGTAATGCAATAGACATAGCATTGCATGAAAGATATTCAGCAAGTGAAATTAAAGGAGACCACTCTGCTCAGGGAGGAAAGTAAAAGTGTAGCGCACAGTTGTCACAGCATTACACATGTAGATTCTAAGAGTTTACACTCAAGAATGAGAACTATATCAAGTGATGAAACAGTACACATGCAGGAACTAGAGGACAGAGTCAGGAAGGCAGTTACATGATATTTCCTCCACTGAAAAACCATGTAGCATCTTCTTCGAAACAGTAGTAACTGCCGCATACATAGAAGAAGTAACATTGGTGCAGGAAACACATCACGTATTTGTAATAGGTGTAGACTCAGCAAGACAGGTGGAATGTGTTCGTTAGCGACATCCCAGAAATCCATTAGTCGCAGTAGTGGCGCATATGCTGATGACTCGTTGTTCCACCATACCAGTATTTCAGTTTGTATTGCCTTGAATATCCATGTGGTCTTCAGTCCTGAGACTGGTTTGATGCATCTCTCCATCCTACTCTATCCTGTGCAAGCTTCTTCATCTCCAAGTACCTGCCGCAAACTACATCCTTCTGAATCTGCTCAGTGTATTCATCTCTTGGTCTCCCTCTACGATTTTTACCCTCCACACTGCCCTTCAATACTAAATTGGTGATCCCTTGATGCCTCACAACATGTTCTACCAACCGATTCCTTCTTCTAGTCAAGTTGTGCCACAAACTCCTCTTCTCCCCAATCTTATTCAATACCTCCTCATTAGTTATGTGATCTACCCATCTAATCTTCAGCATTCTTCTGTGGCACCACATTTCGAAAGCTTCGATTCTCTTCTTGTTCAAACTATTTATCGTCCACGTTTCACTTCCATACAAGGCTACACTCCATACAAATACTTTCAGAAACGACTTCCTGACACTTAAAACTATACTCAATATTAACAAATTCCTTTTCTTCAGAAACTCTTTCCTTGCCATTGCCAGTCTACATTTTATATCCTATCTACTTCGACTATCATCAGTTATTTTGCTCCCCAAATAGCAAAACTCCTTTACTACTTTAAGTGTCTCATTTCGTAATCTAATTCTCTCAGCATCGCCAGACTTAATTCGACTACATTCCATTATCCTTGTTTTGCTTTTGTTGATGTTCATCTTATATTCTCCTTTCAAGACACCGTCCATTCCGTTCAACTGCTTTTCCAAGTCCTTTGCTGTCTCTGACAGAATTACAATGTCATCGGCGAACCTCTAAATTTTTATTTCTTCTCCATGGATTTTAATACCTACTCCGAATTTTTCTTTTGTTTCTTTCACTGCTTGCTCAATATACAGATTGAATAACATCGGGGAGAGGCTACAACCCTGTCTCACTCCCTTCCCAACCACTGCTTCCCTTTCATGCCCCTCTACTCTTATAACTGCCATCTGGTTTCTGTACAAATTGTAAATAGCCTTTCATTCTCTGTATTTTACCCTTGCCACCTTTATAATTTGAAAGAAAGTATTCCAGTCAACATTGTCAAAAGCTCTTTCTAAGTCTACAAATGCTAGGAACGTAGGTTTGCCTTTCCTTAATCTTTCTTCTAAGGTGAGTCGTAAGGTCAATATTGCCTCACGTGTTCCATTATTTCTACGGAATCCAAACTGATCTTCCCCGAGGTCCGCTTCTACCAGTTTTTCCATTCGTCTGTAAGGAATTCGCGTTAGTATTTTGCAGCTGTGACTTATTAAACTGATAGTTCGGTAATTTTCACATCTGTCAACACCTGCTTCCTTTGGGATTGGAATTATTATATTCTTCTTGAAGTCTGACTGTATTTCGCCGGTCTCTTACATCTTTCTTACCAGATGGTAGAGTTTTGTCAGGAGTGGCTCTCCCAAGGCTGTCAGTAGTTCTAATGGAATGTTGTCACTCCCGGGGCCTTGTTTCGACTCAGGTTTTTGAGTGCATATTAGCATACTGAGTGTCTATCTCTTCCAGAACAGTTGTGCGTGTGCTTTGGTGATAATGATTATCTCCCTGGCAAGTTGAGCAAAGCTAAAATGAAACATATCAGAACACACATTACAATTTATAGTTGAATGAGCCAATTAAGATGAAAGAAAATGTTTGGAAAATGAGAAATGACGTGTACGATGACGTATGGAGTTCCTAACAAGACACAATTTTCTCGCACAAACTTAGCACAAATACAAAAGTTTAACACAATAATTAACGATAAGGTACTGATGTAAAACTGTACATGTAGTGTAATCATGACAGTAGAACTGAGCAAAAATGATATTCCTAACGGTTGTAAAAGGCAAATACACTCCTGGAAATGGAAAAAAGAACACATTGACACCGGTGTGTCAGACCCACCATACTTGCTCCGGACACTGCGAGAGGGCTGTACAAGCAATGATCACACGCACGGCACAGCGGACACACCAGGAACCGCGGTGTTGGCCGTCGAATGGCGCTAGCTGCGCAGCATTTGTGCACCGCCGCCGTCAGTGTCAGCCAGTTTGCCGTGGCATACGGAGCTCCATCGCAGTCTTTAACACTGGTAGCATGCCGCGACAGCGTGGACGTGAACCGTATGTGCAGTTGACGGACTTTGAGCGAGGGCGTACAGTGGGCATGCGGGAGGCCGGGTGGACGTACCGCCGAATTGCTCAACACGTGGGGCGTGAGGTCTCCACAGTACATCGATGTTGTCGCCAGTGGTCGGCGGAAGGTGCACGTGCCCGTCGACCTGGGACCGGACCGCAGCGACGCACGGATGCACGCCAAGACCGTAGGATCCTACGCAGTGCCGTAGGGGACCGCACCGCCACTTCCCAGCAAATTAGGGACACTGTTGCTCCTGGGGTATCGGCGAGGACCATTCGCAACCGTCTCCATGAAGCTGGGCTACGGTCCCGCACACCGTTAGGCCGTCTTCCGCTCACGCCCCAACATCGTGCAGCCCGCCTCCAGTGGTGTCGCGACAGGCGTGAATGGAGGGACGAATGGAGACGTGTCGTCTTCAGCGATGAGAGTCGCTTCTGCCTTGGTGCCAATGATGGTCGTATGCGTGTTTGGCGCCGTGCAGGTGAGCGCCACAATCAGGACTGCATACGACCGAGGCACACAGGGCCAACACCCGGCATCATGGTGTGGGGAGCGATCTCCTACACTGGCCGTACACCACTGGTGATCGTCGAGGGGACACTGAATAGTGCACGGTACATCCAAACCGTCATCGAACCCATCGTTCTACCATTCCTAGACCGGCAAGGGAACTTGCTGTTCCAACAGGACAATGCACGTCCGCATGTATCCCGTGCCACCCAACGTGCTCTAGAAGGTGTAAGTCAACTACCCTGGCCAGCAAGATCTCCGGATCTGTCCCCTATTGAGCATGTTTGTGACTGGATGAAGCGTCGTCTCACGCGGTCTGCACGTCCAGCACGAACGCTGGTCCAACTGAGGCGCCAGGTGGAAATGGCATGGCAAGCCGTTCCACAGGACTACATCCAGCATCTCTACGATCGTCTCCATGGGAGAATAGCAGCCTGCATTGCTGCGAAAGGTGGATATACACTGTACTAGTGCCGACATTGTGCATGCTCTGTTGCCTGTGTCTATGTGTCTGTGGTTCTGTCAGTGTGATCATGTGATGTATCTGACCCGAGGAATGTGTCAATAAAGTGTCCACTTCCTGGGACAATGAATTCACGGTGTTATTATTTCAATTTCCAGGAGTGTATTTCAATATTACAATAAAGGAGCAAAAGAAAATATGCATAGCAATAAATACCAAAATGTTACATGTTAATGATTAATGGCAAGAAAGAACAAAAAAGAAATATTATTTCTGTTCACACGTCTAAGATATTTCAGTATTTTACCCAGTTACACACAGGACACAAATCACTACTAATCCATTACAGACACATACAAGGACATGGAACAAATAAACTACAAACACATGTGGGGTCAGGGAACAACCATGGCTAAACTAAAGAATAAGTTATTGAATGCATTCAGAGTATTAGCTACAAGAAAAATCCTGTTATATAGTTATTAGTCACCAGTCAGAGAGAGAATTATAGTTCGTATTTTTAGAGATACTTTCAAAATGCTTCCGCACTGTTTCGTCATCTGACTGCACACTAAACTGCAATGAATCATCAAAACCAGCATCGAATTTGTTTTTCCTCTTAAAGGCAATCAAGTACTGTAGAAAACAATGTGCAAGAAAGATTTTCTTTCAACTTAGTGCAATTATTTTGTACTAATTTCGCAAGGCTCTTATTGATGACATCTTCAACACTCTTAATTTGGTACGTCGTATTAACGATAATACTTCACTTTTCAACTGCATCATTATGCTTTTTGGAACTGAAATGCATTTTGGCTGATTCATAAAACGTTTTGAAATTGGTGAATGGTACTGTCATATACAGTCAAAAAAGTCCAAAAAAACTTAGAAAGTGTATCTGTAACTGCTGTACAGTAAACCGATCACGATGAACGACAGACAGTGCAATCACAGTGTTCTCTATGTGTGATGTTAGCCATTCATCAAATTAAAATTTTTCTATGAAATCAATAGAATCCAATTCTTGTGGAAACTGCCATTCTCTTTTTTTTCTTTCAGTGTAATATATGCCACCAGAAACACAAACCAGGAGACTACTATCTTTTTGATCACAGTACTAGAAGCCAGCTGAGGTACTAGCTATATCTTAAATTGTGTACCCAATCAGTATAATTACTGGGATTTTAACAGAGATATTTGAGTTTAACTCATCAATCTTTTGTGATAGTTCATCGTAGGTGATACGGTTTCAGACACCCTTACTTTTATTTTCGTTTTTTTTCCGTTTATGAGGTACAAAAACTTACGAATATCTGTAATTTGTTCACTTCCGTTCCCCACGCTTTTAAACCTCACAATACACAATGTTGCAAAAGAAAGCACATTCAAGCTCCACTGCTCACTTACAACTCATTGTTGACTACGAAAAAACTGAGAGATAACTTCATTCACAGGCTATAACACTTCCACACCATACGAGTATCTCACAGCTGGTTTTCATGACAGCGAATTTTAGATTCATGCTCAAATGTGGTGCTTATTTGCAGTAGAGATAACGAAATTCATTAAATGAAGGCTGCTGTACTGCAAAACAACTACTCAACGACTACCACCCATTGTTAGACCGCACAGGTTGACAGTAGTTCCAATGACAACGATTTCTACTACCACTAGTAAGAATCAGCGGCCACGTAGTAGAAACGAACACCTCTTCACAAATGAAGGAAATAACAACATTCTACTTTAAATTAGCGCCTCGCAGATGTTAACCATTATTTGAATTTCAAAGGAGTAAGCTTTTGTCGAATGTGTTTTGGCGTTCAACTGTTTTGTTACTCCAACAGCCATTTGAGGATTATGAAGATGCACGCATCTAATGACCTATACTAGGAACTCGGAGGATGACTTTTTTGTTCCCTAGGAAGGCAGATCTCTTATGGCTATTCTTTTTAATGCGATCGCGCACACAATAGTACCGTTACTCAGGCGGCAGGCAACTCCATTTCATTTCATTACAGCTTAGTAGTAACGCCTGGAGTCCGTTGACATGTAATCTTTCTTTCCTTATGAACTACACATTGTTCGTAAATACTAATATTCCAAATATTCTCCCTATAGAAATGTAAATTAATTTTTTTTTATTTTTCGCCATATAGGTACAACACTTTAATTCTTTTCAAGATGTTAAGAACGAATAATCCACGTGTCTCTAGGAAAACCACAACAGTGTCATCAATAGAGTATTCTTACATGTTGAAAATAAATTGATGGTTCATCTCCTCATTCTCATTATCACGTCACTTCCTGTTGTTAAGGTACACGTCCTGAAACAAAAGAATCGATATTTTGTACCGGTGTTATAGCCCAATCAGAGGACATCAAAGAAGGTCGTTTAGCGGATAAATCGTGTAATCCCACGTTTTTGCACAATGATAGGAGGGACTGTCATGAAGAACATACTAAACATCCTGACTAGTGAGGTGTGAACGTTGGAGTGATAGTGGGGGAGGGGGTGCTTTAAAGGCCACTTTATTGGTTTTTCTCGACTCAACAACTGCACTTTCTAGTGAAAACGTTTCCCAGTACAAAATTAAACTACATTAAATATCCTACAAAAGAGGTCTGACTCATCTTTCTCAGTGACTAATAGTTTCCGTGTTGTAGGGGATACAAAAATCGCAGAGTATTAAATATATTCATCAACGAAATTCACCAACAGCAGTGTAGTTGAGGTGTTATTTTATTTTGTTTTGGTTACCAGTTTCGACGTTGAAAATGGTTCAAATGGCTCTGAGCACTATGGAACTTAACATATGAGGTCATCAGTCCCCTAGAACTTAGAACTACTTAAACCTAACTAACCTAAGGACATCACACACATCCATGCCCAAGGCAGGATTCGAACCTGCGACCGTAGCAATCGCACGGTTCCGGACTGAAGCTCCTAGAACCGCTCGGCCACCGCGGCCGGCTTTCGGCGTTCCTTTATGCCATCTTCAGGCCCCGTATTCATCTCTCAAAAATAAACGATATTGTCACACCCTGCCATATATTCTTGGATGTCGTGAATTCCAAACCGTGCCCCAAGTGCTTCATCCGAAGATTTGCTCGATGATGATGGATCAACAGAGGCTGATATTAAAAATATTGTCCTAACGATATAAAATTAATGTTTATCTTTAGGTGAACTGGGTTAAACCTAAATTAAAATGTTTGTACTACGGCCGGCCGCGGTGGTCTAGCGGTTCTGGCGCTGCAGTCCGGAACCGCGGGACTGCTACGGTCGCAGGTTCGAATCCTGCCTCGGGCATGGGTGTGTGTGATGTCCTTTGGTTAGTTAGGTTTAAGTAGTTCTAAGTTCTAGGGGACTTATGACCTAAGATGTTGAGTCCCATAGTGCTCAGAGCCATTTGAACCATTTTTGTTTGTTTGTACTACATATAAGTGCAGAAGAGCCCTATTACGGGATAAATTGTGTTCCCATAATGTAACAAAGATGGAGGAGGAAGGTGTGTAGGGTAGAAGCGCAAGGGAAGGTAGATCGCCGGATCGTATTCACTCACTTTTCTCCTTCATAGGTGCGCAGACCGAAGGTCAATTAGGCGATTCCACACCCTACCTACCCCACTACATGGCAAGAACCAACTTTCAGGGTGTTTCACAAAGTTTTACGGACCCTCCACAGAGTTCCTTGCGAATGGTGGCGAAGCAGTGCGCATTCGCGCCGGGCGGTGTTTACTTTGCTCGAAGTGCTTTAGCGCTATTTGGAAATCAGATATGAGTTACTAATAATGGTAAGGCAAGTAACGTATATGGACAGAATCTACGTAAATCTCTGCACACTGTTCTTCGCTGCTAGAGCTGAAATTGATTCTTACTCATCCAGTACGGCAGCTGTAGCGTTCTTCTGGGAAAGATGACTTCCTCCAATACAAACGCTTCTCGCTTTTCAGTTTACAGACGTCCTTTACCTCCCCAGCATTTCCGGTCCAGTTCTCTTGTGTGAACAGACAAAATAACTTTACTGAGGACGTGTTTACATAGTGGGATCACTTTCAGCTTATGGGAAGACTACTTATTTGCGGGTGTTAAGTGAGCTTTTATATGAGATACGTCCCTGTGTTTTCAATTTGTAAGTGTGATGTTGTCAGTGGCCTACGTAGTATTGCTAGGAAAGGGACTGGACTCCTAAATGTGGCACCTTACATCTGTCTGTCGTCGACAGTGCATCGTGGAGCGTGTGTAATTGTGTTTTAGTCACTTGGTGGTGAATTAATGAATGACCAAAACGTTACTACATCTCTTCCAGTATTAACAGTATTATGGTGGACTGCATAAATCTTTCCTATCGAAGAATTTTTGGCACTTGTAGAGTGGGCTGCGCTGTGTGGAGTCACTTAGCACACACCCACAGTTTATCTTCGCAGATGAGTGTGAATACTCCTTTTGTAATGGGACTGATCAAGAGTAAAGCAGCAATTTATTGTAATGCGTCGCTTGACTTACGTTGAAATATGTGAAGTTCTGTAACGCGTAGGTGACCTACTTCTGCTGCAAAGGGAGAAAATTTAAGCCTCTGGGCCTCTTCAGATTTTGGGAGATCTGAGGATGGGATAATGCTTTTGGTATCGCTCGTCCTGTGAGAAGTATTTCAGACAGTTGGCTGAGGTGATGTGTTTGATACCACACGGGTTGTGAAAAGTATTCCAGACAGTTGGCTGGGGTGATGCATTTGATAGGCCTCGGGCTGTGAAAGGTATTCCAGACAGATGCAGTGGAGGCAATGAAATCGATATTGTTGAATGCATATTTACAGCATGTTGCACTTGCAAAAGGCTGGTCAGAGTGGCGGACACTTGACACCTCCAGCTGTTGAGCTTTTTACATACTAAATACTGATTCAGTAAAATAAAAATAATTCCTCTATACAAACACGAGCTCAATGAAGTCGTTTTGTGTACCACAGAAGTGAACTTGATAGTAAATGCTAAGGAGGTAAGTCTGTCTCCAAACTGAAAGGTAAGCAGCGTTCATGGTGGGGGACGCTGCCTCTCCCGCAAGAACGCCATAGGAGACAGTTAAGCGTCAGTTTCTCCTTTAGCAGGACAGAACAGGACGTATATTCTGTGGGTATGCGTTTTTTGGTTATAGTATTAGTAACTCTCACCTGCATTTTCTGGGAAACAAACGCTCCCGCCCACGTCTGCACACTCTCGCCAGTGACTGTCGAGGAACTGTGTGAAGGGTCCGTATGACTTTGTACTGGCCTCTTGTGAGGCAATGGACTAGATAAGAGTGGGGAATCAGCTGTTCGACCTTCAGTCTGCAGACTTATGAAGGAGGGAAGTAATCCGGCGATCTGCCTTCCCTCGCACTTCTACCCCATACCTCTCCTCTCTCCACTCTCTTACGCTCTCAAAATACAGTCTACCCCTAATACCCTTCTCCTGTACTTAGATGTGGTATCCATATTTAATATTCGTTTTTAACCCAGTTCATTTAAAGATAAATACTAATTTTATGCCGTTAGAATAATATTTTTAACAACCTGAAACGCAGAAATTACTAGACCTAGAGAAAAACCAGTACCAACGTCTTCTTTTTTTTTTTTTACGTGAAATGTAAAGTAGTTTAGTATGCCGACTAGCCAGGTGTTGTGGCAAGTGATCGCTGTCTCAATAACATACAGATGCGTCTTTGAATTCTGGCCCGTGTTTTGACAGGACCAGAGATGGGATCGTTCCTACACTTTGGTCGGGGGGCCTGAAGATTGCGTAATATATCCCGAAACTGATATCCAAATAAAATAACCATTTGGAAATCTAGACCACTGAAGGTATTTGATCTGACGTACTATACTGAACAGCCGAGGTACTGCAGCCATTTGTGAACTGATGGACATGCAGAGAGGTAATGTACTTTAATTTTGTACTGGGAAATATATTCACTATGAGCCGCGCTTTTAGAGTTATTCAAGAAAAACATAAGAAAGTGACCTTGCAGTACCCCCAGCCCCCCACTTCAACGCTCACACCCAAACAGTCAAGATGTTTAGTACGTCTTTCAGGGCACTTCCTCCCAGCACAGTGCAAAAATATGCGATTACACGATTTTTTCCCCTAATTTTCCTTCATGGAGTGGACTATTGTACCAAACATAGCACCCGTTTGTGAAACATCGATATTCCTGTGTCCATTTTTTAGATTCGATTTTGAAACTAAAGAAAAATATTATAGTGCATGCAAATTCTGAAAGATTTTCTGACTATAAGTGTTGTGGGTTGGCAAGACAGCCAACCCACTATAAGGAAGCCGAAAGGCACGCGTTTAAGCTCACGCAGGCTGGCGTGAGGCCTGGAACAGGTCAGAGAAATGAGACTAGCAAAAATAATACGTAGCTTCTGGAATACTTAACTTTAATCCATAATTGGTGAACATCGCTCTTGACGGTACATGTTTTACAGCATCAATAGTAACTGGTAATGGCGCCTATCTAGGTCGTAGCAAATGACGTAGCTGAAGGCTATGCTAACTATCGTCTCGGCAAATGAGAGCACGTGTTGTCTGGCAACAGGCGTTCCCCCGGATCCGAGAACCACTACATGTTATGAGATGAAACGGTCGCACGGCATTAATTACCAGGAGACCCTCCCTGGGGTTGTTCATCAGCCTAATGAAAGTCTTCCTACTTGACCCAGCGTCGGCGACTTACGCGTCGTTGAGTATTACATGAAACGTTTAGGACAGGGCCGGCCAACACTCACGCTCCCCTGGCTACCTCGCTCTCGGTGAGCGTAGACGAGTCTGCTCAGCACCCCGACCTGCCCCAACACTACAAACTAGGTAGTTGATGGTTGGAGGCAACATCTTTGTTACAGGTAGTCTGCGAAAACCAGTTCATAGTTGTTGGCCACGATTAGAGTTAATCCTCTCAGAGTCAGTTAAGGCAGGAGGTGGTGTACTGAAGCACCGAAACTGGTGGCCATATAATAAACAACATCATAAGGATGGCTGTAGGTGTTCCATTTTATTACATAAGTGAAGGGCCACAGTCCCTGAAACCTCCAGTCAAAAAGGATGGACATACAAAAACTTAAGCACGACTGTCCAAGATTAAAATTCAGTCTCAACCTAACAAGACGTAAACCATTATTTTCTTATCTCATAGCAGGAATTAGTAGGTAACCTGTAGCAAACGGTAGGACAACCACCTGAAAGTACTTGAGTTGCTTTCGTCGTTAATTATTGGGGACAATAGCTGCCGGATAGGTGACCTGGAACCCAACGCAGTATAAACATTTTCATCATATAATTTCGAGATGAGACTTGGTTTTTGAAATGTCGTTTATTGTAATAAATCTGAATTTTCAAGAGTTAAAGATTGTCTCATCTCTAACAACATATTTCCTGATATTTGCAGGTTTTTTGCTATTAATTTATATCCAGATTAATTGCTATACAGGGCAGTTTCTCCACCAGTTTGTTGTAACCATTTTCTGTAGCCAAGCGGAAAGAGGTTGGAGGACTTGCAAGGAAGTTACTTTATTTGGTCTACGTACGAATGAGGAGAAATGAAGTTCAAGTTATTGGGACGCTTTTGAGCTTGGTAGTACATTCATTTGGGTCTGCTTATTGTAATCAAGTCCGCCTCCTTAGTCTGACTGGTGAGGGCGTCTACCATGCAGCAGGCCCGGCCTCGATTCCTGGCCGAGTCGGAGATCTTTTCTCCGCCCGGGGACTGGGTATTGTCCTCATCATCATTTCATCGTCATCGACACGCAGGTTGCCCAATATGGCGTAAACTGAAAAGACTTGCACCACGGCGGCCAAACTTACGCAGTTGAGGATTCCTTGCCATCAATACCGCAGGATCATTTCATGTAATTTGACTGTAGTCAAGCAATGGTTTCTCCCTAAAGTTTTTACCCTCTACCCGTCTCTTCCTTCCATTACTGAACGACTATCTGTTGGTGCTTCGCGATGTGTTCTATCAACTGACCCTCCTTTTGTGTAGCTATGCCATACATTTCATTACTGCGCAATCAATTGAGAGTTTCTTCATTGGTTATCCTGTCTACCCTTAGGGATGGTATACCGGGTGATCAAAAAGTCAGTATAAATTAGAAAACTTAATAAACCGCGGAATAATGTAGATAGAGAGGTAAAAATTGACACACATGCTTCGAATGACATCAGATTTTATTAGAACAAAAAAACCGGTTATCGGGCCTTTTTTCTTCGAGGAAATGATGATTCCGGTTTTGTAACTGCTACCGTGACTGGTGAAAGGTACGCCGATATGTTACAGAGTCGCATCATCCCCAGCCTGGCTGATAAACACCTGCTGGAACGTATGATGTTTATGCAGGATGGCGCTCCACCCCATATTGCTAGACGTGTGAAAGATCTCTTGATCGTGTGCTCAGTCGCCACTTTCGTCATGCCTGGCCTCCCAGGTCCCCAGACCTCAGTCCGTGCGATTATTGGCTTTGGGGTTACCTGAAGTCGCAAGTGTATCGTGATCGACCGACATCTCTAGGGATGCTGAAAGACAACATCCGACGCCAATGCCTCACCATAACTCCGGACATGCTTTACAGTGCTGTTCATAACATTATTCCTGACTACAGCTATTGTTGAGGAATGATGGTGGAAATATTGAGCATTTCCTGTAAAGAACATCATCTTTGCTTTGTCTTACTTTGTTATGCTAATTCTTGCTATTCTGATCAGATGAAGCGCCATCTGTCGGACATTTTTTGAACGTTTGTATTTTTCGGTTCTAATAAAACCCCATGTCATTCCAAGCACGTGTGTCAATTCTTACCTCTCTATCTACATTATTCCGTGATTTATTCAGTTTTCAAATTTATACTGACTTTTTGATCACACGGTATGTCCTATAAATTCTTTGTTGTTGTATAAGACAGTTTGCAGTTTTTAATTTTCGTTTAATGTGTATCGTTAAGATCCATAACTTTTATAATTACATATTTTACATGCATTTTTATATCAAAAGTCTAATGAGTAATCTCGTAGTTTAAAGCTTCCGATGCCCATTTGAGGAAATGTGCTCATTTCTTAATTTGGCTACGCTTTGGCCACTAGTGCAGCGAGACTCACAGGAAGGGCAAAGGTGACGTGTGTTTTTCCGCAGCCCACCGCCATCTTCATGCCGCCGAACCAGTGGGTATCGCTGGCTCGCCATTCTCCGGAAGGCCGACTGCGGCCGGCAATGCAGCAGGTGCGTCTGTGCATCACCGGAGGAGCCGCTCTCAACGCGGAGACGCACGCGTGGGTGGAGGCGTGTACGGGCCGGCAGCTGGTGCAGTGGTACGGCCAGACGGAGGCCTTACCGGTGTGCAACGTGCTCGCCAGCCCTCACCGGCCGCCACCTGGATCCGTAGGTCACCTCCATGCCGGAGTGCAAGCCAAGGTACAGCACACAACTACACGCCAGTCAGTTGCGTGAGCCCTCTGGACATTGCTAAACATTACTTAGCTACATATTCCGTAGATCATTTCTACAACTCATACTAAAATGTACACTATCACGGCCGGAAATGTCATGTCCATTATGACCATCCGTGCTGTTATGCCGTTAGCGAGCCAGCAGGTGTGTTGGACCTTCCATCGATCTACAGACATCCTTGAAGATGTCTCCCGCAGACGGAGACGAAACGTTGGGAATTGAGACAAAATTCATCAACCGACCACGACATAACAGCCCGGATAATCATAATGGACATGACATTTCTACAACTGCTATCGAAAGGAAGTATACTTCCTTTGCAGCTGTACACTGAGGAGACAGAAGTCACGGTGTATCTCCTTATATCGTGACGAACCTCCTTATGACCGACAACTCGACGTGGCTTGGAATCAACAAGTCGTTGGAAGTCCCCTGGAGAAATATTAAGCAATGCTACCTCTATAGCCGTCAAAATTGTGAAAGTGTCGCCGGTGCAGGATTTTGTGCACGAACTGACTGACCTCTCAAGTACGTCGCATAAATGTTCGATGGGATTCATACCAGGTGATCTGGGCGGCCAGATCATTCGCTCGAATTGCCCAGAATGTTCTTCAAACCAATCGCGAGCGAATGTGGCTCGGTGACACGGCGAATCGTTGTCTGGGAACATCAAATCAATGAATGGTAGCAAATAGTCTACAAGTAGCCCAACATAAGCATTTCCAGTCAATGATACATTCAGTTGGATCACAGGAACTCAGTCCATTCCATGTAAACACAACGTACACCATTGATAAGCCACCACCAGCTTGAACAGTGCCTTGTTGACAACTTGAGTCAATGGCTTCGTGGGATCTGCGCCACCCTACCATCAGCTCTTACCAGCTGAAATTGGGACTAATCTGACCAGGCCACGGTTTTCCAGTCGTCTAGGGTCCAATCGACATAGCCATGAGACCAGGATAGGCGCTGCAGGCGATTTGTGCTGTTAGCACGGTCGTCTGCTGCCACAGCCCTTTAACGCCAGATTTCGCCTCACTGCCATAACGGATACGTTCGTTGTAGGTCCCAGATGAATTCCTGCGGCTATTTCACGCAGTGCTGCTTGTCTGTTAGCACTGACAACTCTAGGCAAACGCCACTACTCTTGGCGTTAGGTATAGGCCGTAGTGAGAGGTAATGCCTGAAAATCTGATATTCTCGTAACACTCTTGACGCTGCGGATCTCGGAATACTGAATGCCTAAAAATTTCCAAAATGGAATATTCCATGCGTCTAGCTGTCATTACTATTCCGCGTTCAAAGTGTATTAATTCCCACCGAAAGCCTTTTCACACGAATCACTTAAGTACAAATGACAGCTCCGCGAATGCACTGCCCCCTTATACCTTGTGTAAGCGATGCTATCGCCTTCTATATATGTCCGTACCACTATCCCATGATTTTTGTCACCTCCGTGTATGTGTCTGTATGTTGGCCACTTTTCACGAGATTAAGTAGCACAGTAGCTTAAACTGAATAAACATGGAATGGAAAACATATTAATTAAACCAACTTTTGTAGTGGACTGACAAGACAGCCAGTCCACAGTGACGGGTAACCGAAAGGCAGGCGTACACACACGCCGGCTGGCGTGAGTTCTGGAACAAGATACGTATGAATGCACTAAAAAAAAGTACGTATCGTCTGTTTACTTAACTTTAATTCATCCTTGTGGTACATCGCTGTTGACGATACAAGTGAGACTCTCTCCAGATATGGTTAATGGCGCCTTGCTAGGTCGTAGTCATGGACTTAGCTGAAGGCTATTCTAACTGTCTCTCGGCAAATGAGAGAAAGGCTTCGTCAGTGTAGTCGCTAGCAAAGTCGTCGTACAACTGGGGCGAGTGCTAGTACGGCTTTCTAGACCTGCCATGCGGTGGCGCTAGGTCTGCAATTACTGACAGTGGCGACACGCGGGTCCGACATGTACTAATGGACCGCGGCCGATCTAAAGCTACCACCTAGCAAGTGTGGTGTCTGGCGGTGACACCACAACTTTACCATTTCTATAACTGAAAGAGTGTCAACAAAACCTTAGGCTAAAGTGGTCAGAATTGTATCAGTTGTATGTCAGTGGCCAGTTATTCTAGTGAGTAGGTGGAACACTATTAATTAACCATGGTGATCAGCGTGCCAAAGACGATATCTCTTTTGTAAAATGCTGCGAACGCCAAAACCCCATAATTTCCCGTCTCGTCCATCTAGCACTCAAGGATAGTCCTGCTTTTCTGCTCTAATATGTGCACTCTGTAATTACTCAAGATTTATTTTAATAAATTGAGGTGGCCTGAGAAGTAAGTGATTATTCATAAATAAAACGATCTAATCTGCAGAGACGCGTCGAATATGACTGAGAGATGCATTTTCCTCTTACAATCAGCAGTTTACATCAGCGATGGATTGACAGTTACAGTTGTGTCAGGCATCTACTGTCTCAGACGAGAGCACGCGAAAGACAGCGGTAACAGGCGAACGTCTTCTCTTCCACGCCTTTAACGATGCTTCTGAAAATCATGTTAATAGTGAGCTTTAGCACGGTATACATTTATGGAAAGAGACTTGACGTGCGTTATTCGTTTATAGAACGAAGAATGCTATTTCGACCACTTTGAAATTTAGATCAGGTACGAGTTTGAGAAACAATATGTAATTTAAATAGTCAGCAATTTGCTGAACTGGTTGCAGAGGAAGGATCTGCAACGCAGAGAAGACTAGAAACCAGTTATTCCCAGTTTATCAATCCATTTTTACGCGTTTCGGCTTTAGCAATCATCAGAATCCTGGTTCAAACGAAACCCAGAGGATTATATAGTTACATAGTTGACTTGCAACGAACATGAGCAGTATGTAATTAACATGTTGGCCGGTGGGAGTGGCCGAGCGGTTCTAGGCACTACAGTCTGGAACCACGCGACCGCTACGGTTGCAGGTTCGAATCCTGCCTCGGGAATGGATGTGTGTGATGTACTCAGGTTAGTTAGGTTTAAGTAGTTCTAAGTTCGAGGGGACTGATGATCTCAGAAGTTAAGCCCCATAGAGCTCAGAGCCATTTTTTTAATTATGTTGAAGACGGAGCCGATTTTACTGTACTTTTCGTTGAGGTGGTGGTCTCGCGTGCTGGGGACCATTTGACGTGTGTCGACTTGGTGAATAAACGAGCATGTAATGCTGCGCCTGCGGAGCAGCAACCCATCCGACGGTTAGGCCGTGTTTGCCACCTACCGCACAGGCGTTCGAAGGAAAATTTTGTTCGCAACTGCCGCCGAGCTGAGTAAGTAAAAATTGGTTCAAATGGTTTTAAGTACTATGGGACTTAACATCTGAGGTCATTAGTAGACTTAGAACTGCGTAAACCTAACTAACCTAAGGACATCACACACATCCTTGCCCAAGGCGGGATTCGAACCTGCGACCGTAGCAGCCACGTGGTTCCGGACTGAAGTGCCTAGAACCGCTCGACCACAACGGCCGGCGCTGAGTTAGTAAGCACAATGTATGTACACTACTTGACGGTAGTTAAGTTTGTGTATAAATGGTTGTTATATGGTAAGAAATAGAGCTGCGCTCTACCGAAATTAGAGTTCAGTAGTTTTGGTACAGTACATAAATGACGAACTAAATTTTATAATTGGTAGCATTGGTACGGAAACGAACATAAATGAATGTATGAAAGAGAAACCTTGAAGTCGACGCCTTCTGTTTGTCTTTTGTTTCTTTGTTTTGCACATAATTAGAACCGCACGTCGTTCAGTATTATTCCATTGTGTATTTTGTATCCTTAAAAATATAAATCGAATTTTATAAGCAATAAAAATTAGTTGATCGCGTGACTTTGGCGCTTTTATGTAACAAAACAATTACTTTTGATGCAAGTAGAGTTTACATGCACAAACATAAAATATCTGTACACTGTTGTTATTTTGTGCTCAATAGAACGTTCTTCATAATGATCGCATGCAATCGGTTCCTGTCATTACTGATAAATTTGAAGTTGTTTATGAGTAAC
Source organism: Schistocerca cancellata (assembly GCF_023864275.1). Lineage (NCBI taxonomy): Eukaryota > Metazoa > Arthropoda > Insecta > Orthoptera > Acrididae > Schistocerca > Schistocerca cancellata. Next base: position 227,440,236 of record NC_064633.1, read on the forward strand.
AGAAACGTGTTTTATTAAGGTCGTCGAAGTACTGAAATGACGTTTGTTACGTTTTGGTTTCGCGTTTTTTCTTTTTATTCTTTTTTTCTTTAAATATAGCGTTTTCTAGCCCTAAATGATAAATTTATATATATTTTTTATTTTTACTACAACATCCCTCTGTTTCGCCTTACATATCAGCAGTTTTCCAGTAAAGCCAGATTTAAAAACTGACAGTTTCAATTTAGCTATAAATACTGTTTATTTTCAAATAATACACACAGGAAGATAAATGCACAGAACAATAATATTCCGTAGGTTACGCGGCCCTCACGCAGGTTCTAGACGCTTCGCCGTTCCCAGTTTCTGCGGGAAACTACAGTAGTAAGACATTGATCTCATACGCAGACAATGCGATCGAAATGACAGTTATGTAAGGCACCTAAGGTACAGGTAACGCGGTTACGATCCTAACTGAGCAAGGCTCCTAGGAACATTACAGTAGTCTACGCTTACTTACGATAGTCTACGGTAGCTTCCTATAGTTTTACAGATGTAGTAAGAAGACGAGCTCCAAGAGACAATCAGTTAGAGAAAGCCACAGTTAAGTAAAGAGTGGTTAGTTTCACAAAGCTTTGTTGCATATTGTACAAAAATGTCACGAGGAGAAGACAGTGATCCATCGAGTGCGTTATTTATACCATGTAAATGTCGCCGCGCAATGCGACTCCCATCACACGACAGTGATAATTCGTCTGACGCTTCACTAAGGATTTGACCCTCCAGGGAACCAGCCAAACACTGTGCGTTTTACGAGTGCCAAGTTAGCGATGAGCAAAACCGTAATAAAGTCGAAGATTTTTGTGGACTCTTTGTCGCAGATTAAATACTTGAACACGTCAGTGAACACACGCGTACTTATGCTACACAAACGACAATGGTTTGCAAATGTTTGAATTAATGGGTGGCAACAAACAGGAATGAAGTAAAGCGGTTTGTTTGGATTGATTTTGTGGGCGGGATTGGTGAACTTCCTTCCATACATCCATATTGCTTAATTCAAACATTCTCACGAGAGGTAACGAGCAGCTATCGTTCAGAAATTCTGTTGAGAATCCTGCATCTCGCAGGCAATACAAAAGTTGATGCTTTCAGATCGCTCTCAAAGTTCATTCATTATCGACGAACTGAACAAAAATTTTAAAAAATACTATGAATCGAAGGGTCTCTAATACCGATCCGAGGACGAATTATATTCAGGCAATATTTGAGACAAAAGAGCCACAAGTACGACATTAATATGTTTAAACTGTACTACGATAAAGGATACTGCTACAGTTTTCGAATTCACACTGAAAAATTATTTGAAAATAGCACAAATTTTTTTGGTACCCTTCGACTAAATCGCAAAGGAATTCCCAAAGAAACTGTAATGATGAAACTAAAGCGAGGGTAGTAGAACGCAAAACAGAATATTCAAGCAATTGCGGTTCTAAGATGGAAGGACAAAAGACACATTTCGGTTTTTTCCACCAAACATTCGAATGGAAAGCTTGTCTACAAAAAGAGTTGTTTGTCGAAAACCAAAAATCATTACTAAATATAATAAAGGAAAGACTGCTATTGACTCGTCTGGTCACATGTGTCCATGTAGCAGTCAATTGAGGTTGATAGTAAAATGGCGTCGAAAGTTAGCAATTGACCGTTTCCGAATGCCACTGTTGTGAATGCGTTACATGTACGGAAAATGTCAGTCACAATCTTTCGGAAACAATTGGCAGATGCGCTCACAAAGCAATCACATGAAGCAACTGCAGTCAGTATCGATACAAGAAGAAGTATACACCAGTTAGTAACAAACGAAGTTAAGGCACATAAAAGTGCGTAATATTGTTCTGAATGTTACGCGACAAACACAAAAACATTCAACACCAAAGCACCTAGAAAATTAACTGAAGAGGTTTTTCTCTTGTGCAATGCGTAGAAATCTAAGCCCCATATTTGTACTGAATGTTTTAATAAACTTCAATAAAATTACAACATTTCTTTGTAACCTTGACACTGCCTTCCCAATGCACTGATCTCGTCCAAACGAAGCGTTCATTGACAGTCCCACGGGACTGACGGCGTGCTTAACATGTAGAAATCACGAATTCTCTCAAGCCCAAAGTCATGCGCCGAAATCACTTAACCATCCTCTTGAGACAGCATAATGACTCGAGGATCCTGCCCCACCGTCTTTTTAAATATCTTTACAGTTAGAAGTGATACACACACAGTCAAAGTCACTTCCTAGTCTTACACAGTACTTGCATGTAAAAATTCTGGAAAAACCTGTCGCTACTGCTTTTTCGGATCATCGTATAGAAAGCGTCAGTATTCCGAAAGTACTAAGTTAAATCCGGAATGAACATTTTCTGCGGTGCGTTCATTTGCGTGTACTGCCCATAAAGCGGTTCACTAGCGACTCACACTTTTGACACCGCCAACACATTAGCTGGCACACTATCCACTGAACATACGCTTCCGTGCTCGTTACTCACGTTAGATGCACTCACTTTTGCAAATGAATGAAGATCTACGAAACGTAACAGGGGAAACTAACTCATAAAGTGCTGTCCTCCATTACCATACACACCTATAGGCAGATGTGGACTCTGACCATAATTTACTGTTTCGACATTGCAGATTCTTCTTCAGTAGCTCTACAGCCCTTGCTGAGCCTTGGCTTCTTCAACAATCTTCCTCCACACTTCTCGGTTATTTGCTGCTCTTTTCCACCCCCGGACTCCCATATTGCTGATATCCATTATTACCTCATCGATCCATCTTCTTCTAGGTCTCCCTTTTCGCCTAACTGAATGGATCATACCTTTCATCATTTTCTTTGGAATTCTATCCTCTGCCATTCTCTCCAAGTGTCCTAGCCATCGTATTCGCTGTGATTTCTCAAATTTTACTATGTCCCTGCCTTGTATTAACTCTTGTAATTCGGCATTGTAGCGTATTCTCCAGCCTTCTTCCTCCCTTATTGGCCCATAGATTTTGCGTAGTATTTTCCGCTCAATGCTTCTTAGAGCATTTTTATCGTGTTCTGTCAACGTCCATACCTCTGAGCCGTATGTGATAACTGGGCGGACTAGGGAATTATATATTAGCAGTTTAGTTTTTCTTGTAACAAGGCTATTTTTGAAAAGCTGTATATTTGCAAAGTAAGCTCTGTTTCCTGCTTGTATTCTTTCCCTTATAGCCTTTCCAATACTGTTATCATTTGTTATTAGGGCTCCCAAGTAGTTAAAAGAGGACACTCCATTGAAGCATTTCCCATTGATGTTTAGGTTTTTAGGGGTTCTTCTGGCCTCAGATTGTGACATTACCATATATTTTGTTTTGTTTTCGTTTACTATGAGGCCAATTTTTAAGGCTTCTGTTTCCATTGCCCGGTGTGTTTCTAGGAGTGTATTGGTATTTCTTCCTACTATAGCAATGTCATCAGCGTATGCACATATCTGGCTAGTTTTCATAAATATGGTGCCTTTTTTGTTGATTTTATTTACTGCACTATGCAGGGCTATGTTGAATAGGACAGTGGAGAGACTATCCCCTTGCTTCACACCTTTATTAAAGTCAAAGCTATCACTTATTCTGCTAAGGACCTTTACTTTTGCTCTTGACTCTGTCATTGTCATTCTGATTAGTCTTATTAATTTAGCACATATACCAACTTCTTTCAGTACTCTGTATAGTTCTTGCCGATTTATGCTGTCAAAGGCTTGTTTGAAATCGATGAATAAGAAATGCAGATCTATATCATATTCATAGAACTTTTCCATCATTTGCCTTATCACAAATATTTGATCAGTTGTTCCTCTGCCTGGTCGAAAGCCACACTGATATTCCCCTAGTATGCCTTCTGCACACTTCTGTATCCTTTCGTTTAATATACTTGTGAAGATCTTATAAGCTGTACTTAGGAGTGTTACACCTCTATAGTTTTCACATGCTGTTCTGTCCCCTTTCTTATAAATGGGGACTATTATTCCAATTTTCCAATTATCTGGCATAGTTTCTGTTTCCCATATATCTGATATTAATGTGTGCAGTTCCTTTATTACAGCCTCACCGCCAGTTTTTATTAATTCAGCAACTATACTGTCTTCCCCAGGGGCTCGATTGTTTTTTGACTTGTGCACAGCCTGGGAGACCTCTTGTAGTGTTGGCTTTCTTGCCTCATTGGTTTCAATGTCTACTTCCAGCTCCACTCTTCCCTCCTGTGCAGCTGTCTCCTCATCTTCTAGGCTGGTGCTTAGTGTATCTTTGAAATACTCTGCCCATCTTCCCACTATCTGTTCTTCCTCCCTTATCATTTTCTCATCTTTACTGGAACAGGCCATTGTTTTTGGTTGGAATCTATTCTTCATTTTGCCGATGGCATGATAGAACTTTCTTATTTCACTCTATTCCTTTAGTTCTTCTAGTACTTGAAATTTCTTCTTATTCCACTCTCTTTTCTTTCTCTTGCACAGTCTGTTAGCTCTTCTCCTTAATTCTCTATATTGTTCCACATTATTTCTGGTTTCTCTCTGTAGCACTTTTGTTCTTGCCCTGTTCTTTTCCTCTATTGCTGACCTGCAATCTTCATCAAACCACTCCTGGGTTCTTCTGTTCCTTCTTATGCCTATTATTTCCTCTGCAGCATCCTTAATGGCTTTTTCAAACCTGTTCCACCTTTCATCTACTCCTACTGTGGTCTCTTCATTGCTCAACTTTCTGCTTAGTGTTACTTGGTATTTTTTTACTTCATCAGGGATGTTCAGTTTGTCTGTATTCCATTTCATCATCTTTCCCATTCTGTTGCCCTTTGTTAGTGACAGTTTCTCTCTCAAGACTGATTTTATCAAAAAGTGGTCTGAATCACAGTTTGGTCCTCTGCAGCTCCTTACATTCGCAACTGACGTGGAGTGGCGTGCAATCACTAAAATATGGTCAATCTGATTGACTACTCCATTGGCTGTAGACTTCCAAGTACCCAGATGGATCCTTTTATGTGGAAAGCAGGTACTTTTAATAATCATATTATTCCTTGCTGCGAATTGGCATAATAAGACTCCATTCTCATTGTTTTCTTCATGTAGTGAATATTTTCCAGAAACTCCATACGGATGTTCATTCCTTCCTATTTTTGCATTAAAATCTCCTATTACTAGCATCAGGTCATATTTAGGTACTGCACAGCATACTTTTTCCAAGTCTTCGTAGAACTGTTCTTTAATTATATCCTCTTTTTCTTCTGTTGGTGCATGTGCATTAACTATTGATATATTCCTAAATTTACCTTTTAGTCTGAGTCTGCACATCCTTTCATTTATAGGTTCAAATTCTAGAAGGCTTTTCCTAACTTCCCTAGTTATTATAAACCCTGTTCCAAGTTGGCCTGTTCTTTCTTCTGGTCCACTATATACCAATGAGTACTCAGGTTTATCTATCTGCCCATTCCCCTGCCATCTTATTTCCTGTAGCCCTACAATATCATATTTGAATTTTAAAATTTCATTGGCTATTTCTTTCATTTTTCCAGGCTGAAGCATTGTCCTCACATTCCACGATGCTACTGTTAGATACTTTATCCGTTTCCTTTTCCGGGGTCGTGATACATGCTTTCCATCCAGTTTCCGAGGCTTCTGTTGAATTTCCGTAATATTCTTTTTTTTTTTTACAGTATGGGGTTATTAGCCCCATGCCCAACCCCCAACCTGGAGGACCAGGATTTGTATGAGGTTTGCTCCTCTAGGGAAGCTGGCTTCACTACGCCTCTAGAGCCTTCCCTGCCCTATGTTGTGGGACACACTTTGTCTGGCTCCTCTGTCGAGACCAATCCGGCTTGGGAGACCCTGCCAGTAGCTATGCTACCGCTGGCATAGCTCTCGACTTCACTGAAGCACGCAAACCCTCCCGCCCGGCACTGAAGGTGCCTACTATAAGGCGGTGTCCCCTGGGAGGGACATTGCAGATTAAAAGAGAATAAATTGTAGAAAATCAGGAATTTAAAGAGATAGGATGTGGATAATCTGAACGACCAGGTATTATTTAGAGCTTCAAAGGAAGCATTAGGCTGCAATAAGAGTATGAAAAGTAATAGAAGAAGAATGGATAGCTTTGAGAGATGAAACGAGGAAGACAGCAGATGATCAAACTGGAATAAAGACAAGGCCCAGCAGAAACCCTTGGATAACGCACGAAATACTGACTCTGACTGACGGACGGAGAAAATATCAAAATGCTGCAAATGAAGCAGTCAGAAGTGAATACAGGCGTCTAAAAATCCTCTCCTGTTGTTTCAAGTGCTTCTACATTCGTCATTCTCTGTCTCTTTCACATTTAGCGTTTTTTTTCCACAACCATGTTTCAAAACTATCCAAGTATTTTTCGACTTCCTTTTTAATTTTCAGTGAGTCACGACCATACAGTACTACATTCCAGATAAAACACACTACTCAACTAGAAATGATATGTCTGGGATTTAATGAATCTAGCGGAACAGTTTTTGGGGTGCCAAGTAGTATGTCAAGACTCTGTCTTAGTATACAAGTGGAGTGGAAACATCTCCAAAATAAATAGCTCCATAGTGATACGATATCGTGCTAGATAGCTAGTAGCCAAAAAAATTTCTGATGAGTAGAGAAATTAAAGGACTGCTAAAGTTGTAGATATAACTGAGAAAAATTTGCGTTCGAGAGAAGTATGAGAATAAAAGAACTACTCGAAAAGTGTAAGGAAAGTACATCTAAACTTGATTACGCTGTAGACCGGATTTTAGAAGGAAAAAGGGGTTCTCTTTGTTACAGCTACTTCCCTACTGTTACAACCTAAAGAGAGTTAAACCGGAGAGAAAGGTGATGAAACAAACTGGAGGAAGTAATATTAATTATTGTAAAAGACATTTATATACTGCCTTAAAGCTGTATGAAAGGAAGCTATTTCAAGAGTTATGGTTTACTACACTATTTAGACCGTGTGCTGTGCTCAAATGAAGCAGCTGTGAAGAACAATACGTTTATTTTAATGACTTATCAGCATGCGACATTTATGCTTGTATTTGCTCAGCGTAAATATGAGGGGCAATCAAAATTGTCCTTTCGAAATTCGTACAGTCCAGAATCGGTACGCCAATTAGGTAAAATCGCCGTGAGCACTGAGGCAACCGTCACAACGACACAGCCCGTTGAAGATACTCGTTTGGTGGAACACGGTGTCCTGCTGCTTGAAGAAGTCCGTAAGTACGTGCTCCACATTCTTGTCCGACAGGAATCGTCGACCATTCGAGGCCTCTTTTACAGGACTGAATGCGCTGTAGGCTGGGTGCACGAGTGTTGGCATAACTTCTGCGGTAAGACATTTGCAAAATGGGGCCACAGGACGCCCTGTCACAGGTTTGCGCGACGTTTTGCTTTAATTGCACATCGTAATTTCATCAGCGTTGTGCAGTACCGTTCCCCACTGATGAAGACACCAGGTGCCTTGAAATGGATGAGGCTGTTCTGCCAGACCGACTGGCGTCTCGTATCGAACCGAGACGAGCACGGAACTTGGAGCGACAAAAGCGGTGGTTTCGAGCAGGCATGCTGCCCCATACACATTCCTCATTCTCCGATGATGTCTGCCGTTGTTTGTCCTTCGACAGCCAAGAAAATAGTAACAGCACGTTGGTCTTGTCTGGATGCAGTCGGTAGTAACGTCGCCATAGTTCACGTTTTCGCATTTACTGCACACACGTCGTAAGGCCACACCAATCCCATGCTTACATGTCGGTGATTATATACCCACGTCCTAGTCGCACTACGTTGCGTATACGCTGTAGTAACGGTATCTAACGGAAACTGTTTGATCGCCCTTTGTAATTTTCTAAACAGGGCGTTAATATTACAAATCCCTACTTCTTTACCCGTTGCCATTCTTTTGAATATGAGGCTCATTCGTTTGCAACTTTTCCTTACTGCCAATGCGTTAAGCTTTCGATTTAAATATGTCGCAGATTCACGATCATTAGATTGATTTGTTCACATTGTTCCTAACAGAAGCTCAACATAGCTGTTACAGGACTGCTGGAAGAGAAAAGACTTCAGGCAACCTCTAGTTATACATGTCGCAGTGTAGTGGATGTCCAAGTCATTTTCTACTCACGGACTAGCCCTTCTGGCAATAAGATTGTAAATGAGAATCTGGTTAACAGAATAAATTTAAAATTAGCGTACTTGACTACAATATCTTTGTAAAGAAAGTTTATTACATTTCCAAAGTCAATAATTATCAAAAAAAATATTGGCTTTAAACAATATCGGCAACTGAAGTTTACAGTTCACTGATTATGTGGCTCTTAAACATTCAAGGCGGCGAATTCAAAAAGAAATTTTTGTATTTTAAAATCAGAAATACGAATTTTTGTTCCAAAAGCTATGTGAAAGTTTAACACCGACTACCGTGAGTGCTGTTTTCCAGTCAATACAACCAAAATTGAAACTCAGTAAGTGATTATCACACTTAAAGAAACACGAAATATTAGTAAAAATAGTTTGTGCACATCGTCCGCCTCTGTTTAGAGTTTTTGGCTGTCATTAGTTCTAATTGCAGGGACAAATCAGCTTGAAATCGATGTTTCAAAATTTTCAATATGCACTCGGCACAAGTTCTACTTATGCTGAGTACTAGCGCCCCCTGTCGAGTAAACTAATGCAGTTTAGATGTATTTAAGCAGTAAAGAACATACTTATGTTTAAAAGCTATAATAATAAAGAGCCCACTGATGTTGCTGCAACTGCAGTGAAACATGTCTGAGACAAAAAACAAAATTGTGTTTTGCTAAAAGCGGACCCCACTCAAAAACTTTTGTTATTGTTAAAGCAAACACAGACAAAAGAGCTTCAACATGAAGAAGATAATCCAGTTGGTGTATAGTAAATCACTAGCTTTGCAGTGATGCAACACCCAAAAGATCACGTCAGCTCCCTGGACCTATATAAAAAAAATTAAATCGATAAATTTGGGCTCATAGACTGGAAACTGCGCAATGTTTAGTAACTGTTTCTTGTAAACAAGCAGGGCAATAGTTTGTGTTGTCTATATTTTCAATCAAGCTGTTTGATTTAAACCGACATTCTCCATAATATAAATAGTCTGTTTTTTTCCTGTTACGCTGGAACTAAGGAGTAGTCCTCATATAAAAGATTTTTTATGGTCATCGGTCTTCTGAGTGGTTTGATGCGGCCCGCCACGAATTTCTCTCCTGTGCTAACCTCTTCATCTCAGACTAGCACTTGCAACCTGCGTCGTCAATTATTTGCTAGATATATTCCAATCTCTGTCTTCCTCTACAATTTTTGTCCTCTACACCTCGCCCCAGTACCATCGAAGTCATTCTATCATGTCTTAACAGATGTCCTATCATCCTGTTCCTTCTCCTTATCAGTGTTTTCCACATATGCCTTTCCTCTCCGATTCTGCGTAGAACCTCCTCATTACTTACCTTATCAGTCCACCTAACTTTCAACATTCGCCTGTAGCACCACATCTCAAATCCTTCTATTCTCTTCTATTCCGGTTTCCCCACTGTCCATGTCTCACTACCGTACAATGTTGTACTCCAGACGTACATTCTCAGACATTTCTTCCTCAAATTAAGGCCGATATTTGATATTAGTAGACTTCTCCTGGCCAGGAATGCCCTTTTTCCATTGCTAGTCTGCTTTTGATGTCCTCCTTGCTCCATCCGTCATTGGTTATTTTACTGCCTAGGTAGTAGGATTCCTTAACTTCATCTACTTCGTGACCATCAATCCTGATGGTAAGTTTCTCGCTGTTCTCATTTCTACTACTTCTCGTTATCTTCATCTTTCTTTGATTTACTCTCAATCCATATTCTACTCATTAGACTGTCCAATCCATTCAGCAGATCGTGTAATTCTTCTTCACTTCCACTCAGGATAGCAATGTCATCAGCGAATCGTATCACAGATATCCTTTCATATTGAATTTTAATTCCACTTCTGAACCTTTCTTTTATTTCGATCATTGCTTCCTCGATGTACAGATTGAACAGTAGGGGCGAAAGGCTACATCCTTGTACTACACCATTTTTAATGCGAGCACTTCGTTCTTGGTCGTCCACTCTTATTATTCCCTCTTGGCTGCTGTACATATTGTATATGACCCGTCTCTCTGTATAGCTTGCCCTTACTTTTCTCAGAATTTCGAACATATTGAACCATTTTACATAGCCGAACGCTTTTTCCAGATCGACAAATCCTAAGACCGTGTCTTGATTTTTCTTTAGTCTTGCTTCCATTATTAACCGCAACGTCAGAATTGCCTCTCTCGTGTCTTCACCTTTCCTAAAGCCAAACTGATCGTCATCTAGCACATCCTCAATTTTCTTTTCCATTCTTCTGTATATTATTCTTGTACACAACTTGGATGCGGGAGCTCTTAAGCTGATTCTGCGGTAATTCTCGCACTTGTCAACTCTTGCCGTCTTCGGAATTGTGTGGATGATTTTTTTCCGAAAGTGTGATGGTATGTCGCCAGACTCATACATTCTACACACCTACGTGAATAGTCGTTTTGTTGCCACTTACCCCAATGATTTTAGAAATTCTGATGCAATGTTATCTATCCCTTCTGCCTTATTTGATCTTCCGTCCTCCAAAGCTCTTTTAAATTCTCATTCTAATACTGACTCCCCTATCTCTTCTAAATCGACTCCTGTTTCTTCTTCTATCCCATCAGACAAATCTTCCCCCTCATAGAGGCTTTCAATGTATTCCTCTCACCTATCCACTCTCTCCTCTGCTTTTAACAATTGAATTCCCGTTATACTCTTAATGTTGTCACCCTTGGTTTTAATGTCACCGAAGGTTGTTTTGACTTTCCTGTATGCTGAGTCTATCCTTCCGACAATCATTTCTTTTTCGATGTCTTCAAATTTTTCCTGCAGCCATTTCGTCTTAGCTTCCCTGCACTTCCTATTTACTTCATTCCTCAGTGACTTTTATTTCTGTATTCCTGAGTTTCCCGGAACATTTTTGTACTTCCACCTTTCATCGATCAACTGAAGCATTTTTTCTGTTACCAGTGGTCTTCGCAGTTATCTTCTTTGTACCTATGTTTTCCTTCCCAGCTTCTGTTATCGCCCTTTTTAGGGATACCCATTCCTCTTCAACTGTACTGTCTACTGAGCTATTCCTTATTGCTGTATCTATAGCCTTAGAGAACTTCAAGCGTATCTCGTCATTCGTTAGTACTTCCGTATCCCACTTCTTTGAGTATTGATTCTCCCTGATTAATGTCTTAAACTTCAGCCTAGTCTTCATGACTACTATGTTGTGATTTGAGTGTATGTCTGCTCCTGGGTACGCCTTACAATCCAGTATCTGATTTCGGAGTCTCTGTCTGACCATGATGTAATCTAATTGAAATCTTCCCGTATCGCCCGGCCGGCCTTTTCCAAGTATACCTCCTCCTCTTGTGATTCCTGAACAGTGTATTTGATATTACTAGCTGAAGTTTCATCAGGTTACCTTCCATTCAGAAGGCTATTGCACTCAGAGACTGTTATGTTGACTTGTAAAAATAGATTTCAGCTATCAGTCATCCTTTCTAACTTTTTTTATTGGCAGATCTAGATTTAAGCTAGAAACTAGCCATCTTCAATGTACTATCATTTTTGATCAATGCATGTAATGCCGGTTGTTCGTGCTTCATCCACCCCGACCCCGATGAAGCCCGACCAACAGGCATCACTGAACAACCCTATCACTGAACTGTTCACAGTAACATACTCTCTGCCCTACCTATCTATTCATAACCATTCCTACTCCCGTTACACCATTTTCTGCTGCTGTTGATATTACCCTATACTAATCTGACCAGAAATCCTTATCTTCTTTCCACTTCACTTCACTGACCCTACCATATCTAGATTGAGCCTTTGCATTTCCATTTTCTGATTTTCTAGTTTCCCTACCACGTTCAAGCTTCTGACATTCCACACCCCGACTCCTAGAGCGTTATCCTTGCGTTGATTATTCAAACTTTTTCTCATGGTCACCTTCCTTTTGGTAGTCCTCTCCCGGAGATCCGAATGGGGGTCTATTCCGCAATCTTTTGCCTATGGAGAGATCGTCATGACACTTCTTCAATTATAGTGGCGCTGCGCGATTCGAACCTGGGACCGAAAACGTTTTGATTATGAATCGAAGACACTACCCATAGACCACGGTTGCAAATAGATACAAAATATACTGAAGATATAACAAGTCAAATGTGGCAATGCATGATCGATACACCAAGATGCTATCTTGCTGTATGCTTCCTGAATTACTAATAATTTCACACATTTTGAAGTCTTAGAATGTAGGTACACACATGATTAAGAAATAAAAGGTAATAGCAATTACCAGACTTCAGGGTGTTTAGGACACGTCATAAAGAATTATTCTCTCGAAAGTGGTAAGTATATTCCTTTCTCCGATCAGTGCATTAGCGCACTCAGCCAGTTTTGGGAAGGTCTTGCAGCTTGTTCAGTCAAGCATGGCAAGGTGAAAGTATCCATTTCGCAACTGGTAGAGAGCTGACAGTATAATCGTGGTGAGTGCCACAGTAAACAGCCTGCTGCGTGGTACCAGGATATCTCTAACAAATTTTCTATGTCAGAGTATTAATTTTTAAGGTAGATTCTGTGCGTGCGTAAGATTTGTAACTGACTGCTCTGTCTGCAGGTATTGGACTTGCAGACTGGAAAGTGTCTCGGTCCAGGAGTCGATGGAGAGCTGTGCTTCAAAGGACCGACTATCATAGACGAATTCGTGGACGAGGATGGCTGGATCCACACTGGAGACGTGGGTCACTACGACACCGATGGAAACTTCTACGTCGTTGACAGAATAAAGGAACTCGTCAAATACCGCGGTGTCCATGTGAGTTATTGGAGTTATGTCAATGTTCTTGGAAATAAAACTCTTCCCTATCCACTGCTATGCACATTAAATTTAGTCATTATGAGTTATTACTGCACCATTTTACTATTACTATTGATAAAATTGGACCCCACTGCTAGTCTTTACTTCGGCGTAAAATCTATTTTATAAGAGACAAATGAACTTCATTCAAATACATCGAAACTTGTAAAATTTTCATGATTTAGAGATAGTTTCTACTAGAAGACTTATTCTAGAATGCTTCTAAGATAATTTGTATGAATAAATATCTTTATGCATTGGTTCGAAATGTCAGTGCTTGCTACATTCTTAATGCCAACGTGATACTGTTTATTGGTTCTCTTCTACTGTCAATCTGTTTCTATTATCAAAGACGCAAACAGGTCAGCTGCGCCTTCCTTGTGACGTCTGACGTCGGCGAGTGATGCAGCAGTCTCTGGTTCTGCTGTCCCTTCTGTATCCAATATGGCCGCTTCTGCTTCCCAGATCCAACGAAAATCGCTGTTAAGATTGTAAATGGCTGATAAATGACTGATGATCGCAGAAATTTGGCTGATATATTCAGTATAATTTATGGGAGGATATTCAGTTGGGCCGGCCGCTGTGGCCGAGCGGTTCTAAGCGCTTCACCCCAGAACCGCGCTGCTGCTACGGTCGCAGGTTCGAATCCTGCCTCGGGGATGGATATGTGTGTCCTTAGGTTAGTTAGGTTTAATTAGTTCTAAGTCTAAGGGACTGATGACTTCAGATGTTAAGTCCCATAGTGCTTGGAGCCATTTGACCCGTTTTTTTTTTTCAGTTGGGCTGGAAAACAAATTCACACAAACACTTGTTTCAATGAAAGGAAGCAAGATTAGAGTTTAACATCCCGTCGACTGCGCGAACATTAAATACGGATCACGACCTCTAATTACGAAAGGATGGGGAAACAAATCGGTCGTGCACTTTTCAAAAGATGCATCCCTGAACTGACTGGAGTCATTTAGGGAAATCACGAAAATCTATATCTGGATGGCAGCACGGGGTTTTGAACCATAGTCCTCCCGAATGCGAGTGACACGTTTCACTCAGCTTATATTTGTACTAATGGATGTTGTTTACTCATTACGAATCAAAAGGAAGGAAGATTGGGTTTAACGTCCCGTCGACATCGAGGTCGTTAAATGGTTCAAATGGCTCTGAGCACTATGGGACTTAACTTCTGTGGTCATCAGTCCCCTAGAACTTAGAACTACTTAAAACTAACTAACCTAAGGACATCACACACATCCATGCCCGAGGCAGGATTCGAACCTGCGACCGTAGCGGTCGCGCGGTTCCAGACTGTAGCGCCTAGAACCGCTCGGCCACCTCAGCCGGCCGAGGTCGTTAAAGACGGAGCACAAGCTCGGATTTTGCCCTTTCACTGGAAACTTCTGGGCATTTACCTAGGGCGATTTTAGGAAATTACGGAAAATAAAAATCTGGATAGCCGGACGCGGGTTTGAACCGCCCTCCTTCGAATGCTAGTGCGCTGTGCTAACCACTTTCAATACGAATGACACTAAATTCGACGTGTTACACCCTTACAGTTTATCTTCTACCAGATGTATTTTCTTCTACAACACGGTATGTATAAACGCTCTTTTAAAAAACATTATCATTGTTTAATATCAACAAACCAGGTACTAGCGCTCTTTGACAACTCATTTTAAATGTTACCTTACAAACAAAGCAGACTGACTTTAAATAATGTTCCACACAAGTGATAAATTTTTAACGTCGTCCTTAATATCTTTACGTATCTCTAGCTCAACATATCATCACCACATCTAAGAAACACCATTAATCCTCTATCAGGCGACACCGTCCTTCAACTCTCTACGTTCACTTCAAGCCAACGTTCCTCATATAAATAATTATTAGTGTACCTTACTCTAACATTTTGTGTCTCTCTCGTGAACTGAACTACTAATCAGTCCAATAAACACCATTACACATTCCTCTACGCACTACTGTCTTTCAGCTGTCTCACTGCCTGCTTTTTTTAAAAAAAAATACTTACATTTATATTAATTTCTCTAGGTCTAAAACTCAAATTTTAAAACATGTATATGAAAATATTTACACATACAAATAACATTATCATATTTCAGATAACGTAAAAGTTTTTGAAATGAGGTTCTTCAGTTTCCCCTGGTCTGATTGCAGAGTTCAGGGGTTCATAGTGGCACTGTGGATAACTTACTACGCAAATGACTTGGCGTTTATCTTGTTTACTTGGGTAACTTTCATTGTCATGACTAGAACTGTGGAAATTGGAAATTTATGGTAAGGTCTTATGAGACCAAACTGCTGAGGTCATCGATCCCTAAGCTTACACACTATTTAATCTAACTCACTCTAAGGACGACATACACACCCATGCCCGAGGGAGGACTCGAACCTCCGACGGGGGCGCAGCCGCGCGAACTGTGACAAGGCGTCGTAGACCGCGTGGCTACCCCGCGCGGCTGACTGGAAGTGTACCATTATGTTGCCCTGGAACTCTTTCTAAGGCTTCTTTTATGACGAGAGTCAACAATTTCTCAAACGTAACTTCCACGCGTTTAATAACGGTGAACACATATTTACGGAGGAGGTGGTCTGTTAATATTACAGACTCTAGCTAGAGTATCCGTACGTGGTCTCTTTGGGATTTGGAAGTTAATATGACCAGCAGACTGCCCGAAGGCCTGACGTGTTTGAAACTGATGTAGGCTCCATAGACGTTCCACTAGAAGATAGGGAAATACGGATCAATCCAGACAGAGCCCTCCTTCCCTGGATAAAGCTTATTTAATTGAAGTGTGACAGCTTCCTGAGAAGTTGTTCGCTAACGGCTGTTCTGTTCCGACTCAACAGCCATCCGTCTCATCGGACTGCAGCACACCTTAAGACGGGGGGGCTTCTTTTTTTTTTTATAGAAGTTTCCACCGTACTCGCCATCCAGGCAGTTTAGCCAAGATTCTCATTCCCTGTGCCACACGACGCTCCACTGTTGCAATGCACGGTGGTCGTCGAAGCACAACCAGAGCTCCGTTTACAGAGAGTTGAAGCTCAAAAAACCCAGCTTTGCCAAACCTATACCCAGCCAACGTAGGCTGCGCTGCCTGAGCTGCTCGCCTTTTGGCACGATATAAGAGGCATGTGCTGCTCATCCAGTGCCACGGGAGGAGCGAGCATTTTGCGACCTCCTCCTCCCCCTTCCCCGCTAACAACGCCTCCTCCTGACCGTACTGTTTCCTCGTTCTCAAACTGAA
The DNA here is from genome assembly GCF_023864275.1 of Schistocerca cancellata. Lineage (NCBI taxonomy): Eukaryota > Metazoa > Arthropoda > Insecta > Orthoptera > Acrididae > Schistocerca > Schistocerca cancellata. The sequence continues at coordinate 227,456,485 of NC_064633.1, forward strand.
TTTCGGAGAGCTTCTTTTGAACTGTACACTGTATGTATTTTGCCGCGAGGTGCAGAGGAGTGACTGCTGACTGCTCCTGCAGGTGTCGCCATCTGAGATTGAGGCTTGGCTGCTGGGACACCCGCAGGTTTCGGAGGCAGTGGTGTTGGGCCTACCGCACGATGAAGACCAGGAACATCCAGCCGCCTTTGTCGTCCTGACCCCGGGCGCCACCGTCACTCCTGACGAGCTCAAGCAACTGGTCAAAGGTGAGGATGCGTCTTGCAGTAAGCACTGTCTTAAAAATAATGGTATCACTGAGAGAGAGAGAGAGAGAGAGAGAGAGAGAGAGAGAGAGAGAGAGAAGAACAAAGTCTTAAACATGGCTGCGAAACAGAACAGATTGAAAAATCAGCCAACAACCAGTTGCGAATAAAAGCTTATTATCACTTGACCATAGTTTAGATATTTGTAAAAGTATCTTCTTCAGAAGTATTGGCCCTAAGATGATCTTTTGTTAACAGAACACCTTCTACACGCTAAATTTATGTCACTTATTAATAGCCTTATAAAGAACCCGCCAGGGTAGCCGAGAGTGCTAATGCGCTGCTTCCTGGACTCAGGTAGGCGCGCCAGTCCTGAATCGAATCCGCCGGGTGGATTAATGACGAGAGCCGGTATGCCAGCCAGCCTGGATGTCATTTTTAGGTGGTTTTCCACATCCTGTTTGGTGAATACCGGGCTGGTCCCCAAGATCCGCCTCAGTTACACGACTCACAGACATTTGAACACGATCGCACTATTTCGTGGCTTCCACTAGACGCAGACAGCTGGGGTACACTACTTACACCGCAGAGGGTTCGGGGTGGTGGGAGGTAGGGCATCTGGCCACCCTCTGCAACTAACACTACCAAACCCGTCATAACAATGCCGATCCCGCGTTGGCTCAGGACGAGTCCCAAAGAAAGAACGAAAAAAAAGCCTTGTAGAGGAATTTTCATACTTACTTTATTATAAAATGCTGTTTTTCAACACAACCAAGTGCCAGTTCTTAGCGCATGTATTTAGCGCCCTCTGTAGCCCAATTGTTCCTAGTCGCCTGAGTCTGTATATTTGAAGCAGTTGGCCTTAGTCTCTGACATAAATTACGCAAATATTTTATCTTGTGACGCCTATTACGTTTATATGTTGACAAGAGCCTCTACCTGCGGGCATTTACCAATGAGCAGTCTTTATGAAGTGCGATATATGTAGTCTGACGCTATCTAAAGCCATGGCTTGCAATAACTCTTGTTTCACCAATTTCGTTTATGACAAGAGAACTCGGCTTCAGGTAATCTAATAAGTGAGTACGCTTACTTCACAAATATTTTTCTATTAATATATTATTACGTTTGTAAAAAAAATTATTTTGGAATTGATGTACACATTTTTAGGGCTAATACTTCTGAAGAAATCAGAATATCAACTATCGAAACCGTGGTCAATGGACTATAAACCTTTCTTTGCAACTGGTAGGCTGATTTTTCACACTGTTCTGAAGAAGAAAGTGTTGCACCCCTGCTTATCAGCAAGTGTGTGTGTGTGTGTGTGTGTGTGTGTGTGTGTGTGTGTGTTGTGGTGGTACGCTGTTTTAGATTCAAGGAATATGTGAAAGAATAAGCTTTATGAAATACAAAAATAAATAATTTGGCTGTGAAATAAACAGCAAACAATAACCAAAATATAGGTGGCCCAAAAGTGTCCATCTTTGCACGCCTGTCGATCCATGGCATAAAATACCCTGCTGCTGTATGCAGTACATTGCAACTTGGCATGTTGTCCACAAGATGGGTACAATGCTGCTGCTCAAGCCTGGCTGTCCTATGGTCATCCAATCTTTGAGGCGGATTTCTGCGAAGAGGCCGGCCGGTGTGGCGGTGCGGTTCTAGGCGCTTCAGTTTGGAACCGCTTGACCGCTTCGGTCCCAGGTTCGAATCCTGCCTCGGGCATGGATGTGTGTGATGTCCTTAGGTTAGTTAGGTTTAAGTAGTTCTAGGTTCTAGGGGACTGATGACCTCAGAAGTTAAGTCCCATAGTGGTCAGAGCCATTTGAAGCATCTGCGAAGAGTTATTGCAACTTTCTATTGGTTCCAAGCATTTTCAGTCGGTTTCCTGTCAGCATGGGTTGCAGCTGGTTTCACCGTCCTGGGTGAAGATATTCAGGAGGTTGGGTGTGGTACTCTTGTGTATTATCATCAGGGCTGTAGTAATTTATAGTGGGATCGAAGTTCTGAACCTATACTACACAGTCCGATAAGCACCGTCGACAGGGAAGCTAGGCGTCGGATGTAATACCAATCCCAAAACTGACATACCTCCGGGGTGACCCTGTGTGACTGCATACCTGAGACGTGCATTGATACCTGCCCCCCTCAACACTCTTTTATGATGGTCATTTGACGCTACACACATCCTGTACTTTTTGATGAAGACCACTCAGTGGCACTTATTCAGATTTCGTTCCAAACCTTCCCACTCCCTCACTCTTTGTGCACTACGGGACTGGGACGTTTGCACTCTTTTTCGTAACGGACGCACAGGGGCCAAACTGAACGTGTGCAGACGCTTGTGAATTGTATGGGCCTACAACGGCCTTCCCATTTGCGCAATTATGTTTTATTCTTCTCAGGATCCTTAAGAGCCAGTTGGTGCTCTTGACAGAGAACGATCAATACGTGACAGGTCTTGACGTGTCTGACGATCGCGGTGGAGTGATGGAGTGACTTCTCTGTGGTGTACTCCAGTTCACTGGGCAACTTCCAGTGCTGACAGCTCTTCTTACCACAAAGAAGCAACGTGTCTAAGCTTCAAATCACCGTTTGATGCATGGGGGAAGACTGAAGAACGTACTCAAGATGGATTGTCCAGTAAACGATTAAGAAAATTATGCGTTCTACGAAACCATACTGACAATGGAGGTCTACTTTCACCTCCAATACGCATGCGGATGTACTGGATTTCCTGTTGTCGAAACAGTGTTGTGAATGACGTTGTCGTTCAACAAACCACAAGTATGACTAGTAATGGGCCTGTTCATTGCTGTATAAAATCCAAATGTAGCAGCAAGATATGTTTATGACTACGTGCTGATGAGGTCACACTGTTTCACTACAGGAGATTGTATCAATGGATAGGAGAAAGCACTTTCACATCTTCATACAAATTACGAACGCCATTGTGCAGTGCGTGTCAGACGTTACAGCATATCAATATTAGTGAATTTTTGTCTTATTCCACTCGCGTCTTCAGCGAGGGAAAAATTTCTGTCAGTATGCCACGTAGGCACTCGGTGTCAGCTCAGATTTCCAAATCACCAGATACGAACAGCTGTTGGATATGTACACACTTTTAGCTGAGATCAGCTAAAAGCTGAGAAACACTCTAATGTCAGTGGCATGTGCGTGGTAAAAAATCCGGTCCCCCGTCTCCCTCAGTCAGGTCGAAATGGTTTTCATACAGTGGATGGAAGCAATGTGCAGAGATGAAGTAGCAGAGATAATAGTTTTGAAGAATAAATCTTAACTTTTGTATTATTAGTACATATTCTCTGTTGATATACTGGATTTTGGGACTTGCCCATACAGCTAGCTCAACAGTGAAAAGCCAATTATGACGATACGAACGTGAGGATATCACAACACCCAATCCGTGAGTGGCTAAATCTCCAACCCAGCCACCAATCAAACCTGGGCTCCTTCACTTAGCAATCCACCGCTCTGACTGCACAACCGATGCGGACGTTCCCTGTTACATCACTGTTGGGCCAGTGAGCTAGTGGAAAGGTGCATGACAGGACAACCGAGAAGTCGTGGGATCGAATCTCGGTCGAACTGGATTAATATTCAGTCTCCACTTACTGTAACCTTCACTTTTCAACTATGTGAATACTCGCCAGGAACGACATGTGGTTCGGATTCCCTGCTAAATACGGCGGGTCCTCTTTTCCTGGTAGGATTACTAGGGTAGTGGCGGCCACATGAAATACATGAACCAGGCCTTGGCAACCATACTGTTCTTAAGGGATTATAAAGTGAGCCATACGGTGTGCATGTTGTGGTCTTCAGTTCGAAGACTGGTCTGATGCAGCTCTCCATGCTTCTCTATCCTCTGAAAGCCTCCTCATCTCCGAAAAACCATTCCATCCTTCTGAATCTGCTTCTCTCCCCCTACGATTTTTATTACCTCTCCCCCCCCCCCCCAATATTCCTACAGTACTAAACTGGTGATCCCTTGATGTCTCAGAATACGTCCTATCAAATAATCCCTCCTTCAAGTCAGGTTGTGCCACGAATTTCCTTGCTCCCCAAATATATTTAATACCTCCTCATTAATTATATGATCTACTCGTCTAATCTTTAGCATTCTTCTGTTGCGCCATAGTTCAAAAGCTTCTATTCTTTTACTGTCTAAACTGCTTATCGTTGATTATCAGTGTCAAAAACAGAAAAAACATCGATGCGCTAGCAGACCGCATTTCCCGATGTAAGCGAGAAATCAGCCGAAAAATCACCGGAAGTACATATCAACCTATTCTTAACGAACTGTTTTTCGATCTAAAAAGCAAATCAAAATGTAAATAATTTAATTACAGACCAATTATGATGCTTTACCTCAATAAAACGAAGCGCGTCTGGTGAAAACATCACACGTTTTGTAGTTGCAACGACAGACCAAAAATACCCTCAAGAAGAACACGGAGAGTTGTGGTCCTTCTGAGCAGTGTTTTGGGATATCACTCGTGAACTGTGTAGGTTTAATAGAAGTTCACATGTGTTCGACACGAGTAGCTTTATCTAAATATTTATTTCTTCTGTATGAGAACAATGTTGTACAATCACAGTTAGCATTGTTGCACGTTTCCTCTCACAAAATGAATCATGTTCTAGAACCAGTGACTGGGTGCTACTAACGGGTCTAGAATGCTAGGAATCACTGTTTGTTGGGAACTGATAGTTGCCGAATAAAATACGAAATACGTCCCTCTCAGAGTAGTGTCTTCGAGACAAACACGTAAAGAGCTCGGCTACGTTTTGACACGTAATTTTTCACCTAGCCCTTTCGCCAACATTCGGACTTCGAATTTATTTGGTAATGGCTCGTCGACAAACTTTGAGCAACTATAATATACACATCACTTTTCGTCGAAGATTATTTCGTTCATCAGTTATTTGAGACAGGAGAGACCCGGGTTTGAGAAGTGGATCTTACTTGCTTTCCACATCTTCCTTATAATATTTAAAGAACTGTTACTATTTGCTATTTATTACCACAATAAGTAGAAGTTGTTGCAAACTGTGTAGGTTTCCTTGTCTAAACCCTTTAATAAATAACATCACAGCTTTAACTAAAATGTTTAATAGAGTTAATACTTTCTCTTGCAACAAATTTAATGAATGTTAATTTAAAAATTTCTGATTTTAAAACTACTTTTAAAAATACTCGCATGTTTCGTGGGCAGATACTGCATGTGGCATGGTCCCAAACTTTGCCTTTCCCAGTTCGAAAAATGTAGAAAAAGTGTGATATAAAATTAATTCCGATAATCTGATTACTTACTTACACCGCTGGCGAGATAGCGAATCAGTTGATACCAAACACAGAGCTATCAGTGATTAACTCAAAAGTTTTTTAATTAAATTCTTGGATTTGACCATTAAAGTTAATATTCTCCGACCATCAAGCCACGCCGACTTCATGCCCTCAAGACAGACTATCTAACAGAAGGGACTAATGATTTTTCCTGGTCACGGAATAATTAAAGTCTGTTATAATCCCTCAAGATGGGTGATTGCTTTAAAATTAACAACCGTTACGTTCATATATGAACCAGACGGCAAGCAGACTCGCAGGGACGCCATTTCATCGGGCGCTTCGGAGGTTTGGTGTTCAAACAGTCCTGGCAGCGTAATCTTCAGACCCCAAGCCACGTCTCAAGTCTGGACACAGGAAGCGTTCGCCTCAACGCCTCCATTTTGTGTTGGCATCTGACACCATTTCACGTATCGCGGAGGTGTGCTGTGGAGGAATGTTGGTGGTAACAGAAGTTCAGAGATCCCATCTCTCATCCTCAGTCGTACGAAGTTGTTCGCAGATGAAAGATGTGTCGCTTTGTAGTTAGCAGTAACTCAGAAGTGGTCGCCATCTTAATCAAGACTGGAAAGTTGGAGAAGCAGTCTCGTCTAACATCCTACTGATGTCGAGTACCAGGAGTTCCGATCAGAATGTTCAGCAACTACGGCTGTTACTCACGCACTGTTACGAGAAGCACCACGCCTTCGTCTGGCATTACAACTCCACCGGCAATAATGTCGTAAGTCACATCGATGCGCCTCTCTTTATGCTTTTGGCCCTCAACTCTCGTGGTTTGCTTTCAATGTGATCATTTTCATGAGTGTGTCTAGTATATTTACTTAACTACAACACGATGTAATCTCTTCATTATTCGTGATGATCCCGTCATCACTTCCTTTACAAGGCTAACTGGAATTATGTTTTCTTTGGTAACGGTATATTTTCGAATTAAAGTTTAAAAATACCTCTTACTTATTGTAGCTTTCTCCCGTCCGCTCTCAGTTTCTTCCATTCAAAATTTACACAACATTTCCTGCCAATAGCAGAAGAATCTGACAGCTAACGCGATCCACTCATAGTAGACAGCAGGAGTGTGACTGTCTCTCTGTCTCACAGGAAAATGGTGCGAGGTCATTTATGAATCTTTAATCCCAGCCGTAGCAGACGTGTGAATTGTTTCGTTCAATGTAACACCCCGTTATGTCCCAGAGATTAAACCCAAAATCTCTGGTTGCTACAAACTTATGGAATTTAACGTTTCCCATTTTTCATAAAATTATTTACGTAAACTGCAAGTGTAAAACAAGATGTAAAATTTAACACTTCCTGATTTTTTCAAATATTTTAAGAACACAATAAACATCAAAATTAAGAGAAGTTTCTTTATGAAACAGAGGATTTTCATAATCTCTTACACATACATAACATTAGTATTACATCAAGATCTTGTAACACAAACACATACTTAGTGAATTATACAGGTATAACTAACAAGGAATCCCTTGAGTGTGAGGTCGTAAATTCAGCCTTAAGTAAGGCTCATTTGAAGGAAAAATATTAGCTGCTAATGACGCACCATGTGTACCACGAAGACGACAGAAAATGAGTGTCTGGGAGGTGCAGAGATCGACCTTCTATGGGATGTATGTACTACACTTCATAAAATGGACATCGTCGACATTCAAGAAATGTTCAAAGCATACTATTAATTTGCGCAGTGAACACCGAATGAGCAATGGGGTATCACGATGATCGCAAAGGTTCGCACTATTAAGATCGAGGGAGAACTCCTTGGGAGTTATAAACCGTGCATGACGTTCAGATAGATACCCACTCTTAAAGAATGCATATAGAATCATATTGGTGTGACAGGGTGGTGAGAACATGTATTGTGATGGCATGCAGCCGAATGCGCAACAGTCTCTCGTGGAGCTTATCGTGAAACTGGCTATCCTCTAAAGCGTAGCTGCAGATAGGGTGATGATATGTTTTATAGAAATGAAAAAGAAAACAAATATCCACAGGTTGAATTCTCCCAGTGGTTCCAGATGGTATGATTTGCAATGTCACTCGCTTTTCAGGAGGGATAGTTCGTTCTTAAGGAGTGCGATTTTTATACGCAGACCTGGAATCAAGCAAATGAAACTTACTGTGAGCAGCTATTGGCCAAAAACAGTGCTCATACCGTAGTTGTACTTCTCTAACGCCCATTTTCCACTGTTGCTTGCTATGACATAAATACTCCCTACTGTCCTCGCAAGATCACGCAGTCGTAAGGAACAATGTAGATTTAGAAACACAACGAAAATTTTCTAGTTAATTACCTCGACGCTTGTGAGCGTAATTCATAGAAGATTGGTTAAAAATGATATTTTTCGTTGTGTGAGACGTTTCGTTCTTCAAATGTCAGATAGGTACTAATTATTTTCTGAAGTTTTTAGAGCTGTAGAAATTTAAAGAAAAGTATCATGCTCTTCCTATATCAAATTTTCTCTGTTACCTGAACTATCAGCAAATATGTTTCTGAAAGGACAAAGAAAGGGCTGCATACGCTACAGGCGTTCGCCTGGAATAATGCTTCTAATATCATGCCCATTGGAATAATGCTTCTAATATCATGTTCACTTTCAACACATGTCGCCACTCTCTAGGCGACCTGCGTAGAGAAATTACGTGTGAGATCGGTTTGTCGCAATAGTGGCAAAACAACTCCTAACTAGTAGAAAAACAAACAAAAGAAGGAAAGCAGAAGCCCATGATATTGGAGAAGTCCAACTGGTACGAAACTGAAGGAAATAATACGTTTCATGTATAAAATACGTAACACTCAGAGCGTCCACTTGTTAACACCTGGCATGTTTCACTGAGTACGAATGGCAACGCAAAATACAATTTTGGTTAAAATTTTTGGAAATTGTCAGTTAAGGCTTGTTTTGGAAACGATCGAAGCACTGATGACATATCTGTTTGGATGTCCATTGATATGCTATGCAGACAACACTGCCCTTTGAATATAATGCTTTCGTGCGCTATCTTGCATCAAACTTGCACTGAGTCACATCCCATGTGAAAATGGATCTTGTGAAAGAACAAGACTTGCACTGAGTCACATCCCATGTGAAGATGGATCTTGTGAAAGAACAAATTCCATGAGTTTTTTCCTTGTCCTTGTTTGTGTGTGAGTGAGTGTGTGTGTGTGTGTGTGTGTGTGTGTGTGTGTGTGTGTGTGTGTGTGTGTGTGTCATAAATTACGAATAAAATTCTGCTCATCCGCATCTTAATTAATGATTAATGGTGATGATAACGCTGGTCGCACTAGTTCGTACGATATCACCGACGGGTAGAATCGCCGACTATGTCAGCAGATGTCGCACTCGCAATATAATACCTACCACTATCGTTCTTGATATTCGGACCAAATATGGTGCATCATTATCACGCTCCTTACCAAAGTGTTTCAACAAACAGTGGAAACATTTATCACTGGCGACAACTTCCGTAGAGTACATTCACATCTTTACAGTCTGGAACCGCACGACCGCTACGGTCGAAGGTTCGAATCCTGCCTCGGGCATGGATGTTTTTATTTCTTATGGTGACCGGTTTCGACCACTACTGTGGTCATCTTCAGACCAATGAGTAAGGACCTCCTTCTGCTGGAGAATCACTAGTGATTACTCATTGGTCTGAAGATAACCACAGTAGTGGTCGAAACCGGTCACCGTAATAAATAAATTGTGATCAAGACTGTTTTTGATAGTAAATTTTTGTAACACTTCGATCACTGTTTCACTCCCACAGTGTATTCAAAAGTAATACATTTACATCAGCTTCTAATCTACCTCCGTCGCTTTCGTTGGTAAAATGTAAAAAAGCGCGGTGTTCCTGTAGTGCTCTGTTGCTTGTAACCAAACTGTTTCCGCTCACTGCATCAGCTTAGCGTGTGCAAAGCCACATCTAGAGCCGGCCGGTGTGGCCGAGCTGTTCTAGGCGCTTCAGTCTGGAACCGCACGACCGCTACGGTTGCAGGTTCGAATCCTGCCGCGGGCATGGATGTGTGTGATGTCTTTAGGTTAGTTAGGTTTAAGTAGTTCTAAGTTCTAGGGGACTGATGACCTCAGATGTTAAGTCCCATAGTGCTCAGAGCCATTTGAACCATTTTTTAGCCACATCTAGGCGTCATCTTTCGTGAACCAGCACGCATGCAATTTTAAGACAAGTTGTAATTTGGACATTAGTCTAGCCACCCAAAATTACTCACACTTTTTACTGCAATAAAACTGATTTGAAATTTCTGCGTATGAAACTGTGAGTTTTATCACTACCACTGTATATTAGTATGGCCAGTTACCCCCATATAATGAGGAGGGAACATCTTGTGTGCTACAACACTGCAGTCTACCTAATCTAGGCTAACCCACAGCACCCATCGAAGTGAAGTAAAGACTCGGCTTCTGTTCCGTTTCAGAGAGGGCGTGCGGCAGCGAGGAGAAGCTTCTACATGGTGGCGTCTTCGTGCTGGAGTCCATCCCTCGTGTGGCCACGGGGAAGGTTAGCAAGGGACAGTTGCGGCGAGCTCTCCAGGAGAGAACAATGGGAAAGGCGTAGCTGCTCTCCCAGTAACAGTAGCTGCCGGCTCTCCGGATTGGCTACAGTCTGACGTCAGCAGCCTACACAACAACTCACTTGGCATCCCATGTACATCCATGCCACCTGGTGTACCATCACCTCCGTAATAAAGTGGACAAACCTTCCTCAGTAAAAACTGTGTGCCAAAATTAATTAAAAATAATCACGAGACAAGCAGTCAAGAAGAAGAATTTCTCCAGTAGGGTAAATCGGTACAGAATGTTTAATAATATATGCTGCTCATAACAATTAGGGGATCAATCGAAATATCCTGATACGTCGTAGGAAGACTGATTTGTCTAGGATTACAATCTGTCAGCCTGTGAAAGGTCTTGGTATTGCTTCATCTGTTAAAATCAATTTTAGCTGTTCAGCATGTTAATATTGCCGAGAAGAACCGCGACTGAATATTAACTTATTTTCTTTTACGTCATTGGTCTTTTGACAGTCTCGGAAACAGCTCCATATTCGAACAAAAGATCTGAAATACGAATGTCATTAATATTTAAACATGTCTATCTGCTATGTGCACAGCAAGTCCAAACCTTGCATAAAATTTTAAGGGATTTTCTTACTACAAGAAGGTCGGAAAAGCCACAGCTAACACCAAACAGTTTTGTACCGTGGTATTTCCGATCAGAGCCTTCCCCACCGTTGAAGCTACCTTTGACGATCGGAAAGTCACGACTAAAACGTTTGTTGTGGGAAACACCAATTCGACGCCACTCTGGTACCGTTCTTGTGATGTGAGAAGACACTCCATAGCGATTAAAGATGTTTAATTGCACAAATTACCAGTTGCTACGATGAGAATGCTAGAAAACAAAATCGTATCCCTAAAACTAAACCATCTGGTAGGGCTACAAAGTATTGTGACATTTTGCAGAAATCAGTCCTACAGGTGAGAAACGAAGTTCGAAAAAAAGAAGAAAAAGAAATAGCTTCTTGTGAACTTCCTGAGGGAAACTGAATCACGTGGAAGAAGGTACATGTGGAAGATCTTGATCCTCCTCGTGCATGAAGGACATTAATTAACATTTTTATTTGACGTAGGAGGTCGATTCCACGTATACCAAACTTCTGCTTGTTCTCAAAAAGCAAATTACATTCCAGAGGAAAGACACGACTTCAACACATATTCTGGATGTAATTGGATGTGCGTGAAAAACAAGGAAAAAAGTGTCAGGAAGAAAGTTATCAGCAGAAACAGAAAATATTGTATACTGTTCTAAGCAGACGGGAAGAAAATTAAAGGACGATAGCCTAATAATTCATATCGTTGAGACGTTGGTTAACTTAAACTCGATTTTCAAAACATACTGACAACGTAGTTACATAGTATGAGTCAAAAGCAACGTAAGTGCGCCGATCAAGATAATCGTTGTATGACTTGGAGGTTACTCAGGCTATGCTGAATGTGGATTAATGTGCAAGGCGGGAACAGCTACTTGTGATTACCATCGGTAGACGAACTCTGCAAATTTTGAGGAGTGGTAGAGGAGAACGTTTTTCCCAAGTTAGCCGAACTGCAAGAACAGTGTGCTGTTGTAGTTAGCCGGCCGCTACGGTCAAGCGGTTCTAGGCGCTTCAGTCCGAAACCACGCGGTTGCTACGGTCGCAGGTTCGAATCCTGCCTCGGGTATGGATGTGTGTCATGTCCTTAGGTTAGTTAGGTTTAAGTAGTTCTAAGTCTAGAGGACTGATGACTTCAGATGTTATGTCACATAGTGCTTAGAGCCATTTGAACCATTTGTTGTAGGTACGGGCACACTTCATATTGCAGAAAGCAAATCGAGAAATCACCAACAAAAAGATCGCTAAGTGTAGAAATGTTTGGTTATTTGAGAAGATACAACATGACAACATGGAGAGACAATGCGAAAGTGCATACCCATTGCACAAATAGAACAGATCCAAGAAGGAGATGTATTACATTGTTATGCCATTCAGTTGTCATACTGTTGCCGTACATGTGTCGTCTTAATGTGATCGCCTTATCGTGGAGACAAGTGAAAGATTGTGTAACATGTGAGGTCGGGACTTGACGTCACGGCGGTGGGGGAATCGGCCATTCGTAGTTCAGCAAACGTCGCTTCCTCGCGTGGGACCTGGGTTCAAATGGTTCAAATGGCTCTGAGCACTATGGGACTTAACATCTGAGGTCATCAGTCCCCTAGAACTTAGAACTACTTCAACCTATCTAACCTAAGGACTTCACACACATCCATGCTGAGGCAGGATTCGAACCTGCGACCGCAGCAGTGGCGCGGTTCCAGACTGCTGCGCCTAGAACCGCTCGGCCTAAAACATGGTTTTGGAGGTGATGGTGACCGGAGTTCAGCACCGAAACATCTCTAATTACAGCAGTCCTTTATTCATTTTGGTGCGAGGCAGAATTGCAGCAGATCGGAGGCTACAGCCCTCACTGAAGTAGTTGGCTGTAGATGGGTTGCTTACCAATGTCAGCAACTGCCATGTCGGGCGACAGCACGCGTTAGCAGCGGTGAGCACCTGCCTCAGCGATGCCGCCGGAAGCTCATGCTGCCGCCTCCCGTTGTCGATGTGTGACAGGTGCAGATTCTGGAGGCCTTACGTCTCGTGGTTGCAGCGTACCACATCGGAACGGACAGTGTTTAAGTTATTGCACCCAGCGTGGTCGAAGTTGAAGGCATACACCGGAACTAGGCGGTGATCAGCAGTGATGAGGGTCGAAAAGACCTGGTGAACAGCGTTTCGGGTAGCCACCAGCCCAGAATCGAACAGTTGTTCCCCTAGAATGCGTTGGTCAGCGTCAATCACCCAGCAGGTGACACGATGGTTTGAAGGCGCTAAGTTGTCTGCATATGGTCACCAGCTCATGTGGGTGCTTGTAGCTACTGGAGATGAAATTCTTGGAAGGGGACTGAATACTTCTTCTGGCACTTCACTAGTCTTCGTCTCAAATTTACCAGCTGATGAAGACGATGCCGTTCGAAAGCACGTATACACCCCTATACTGTCGTGTACAGAGAGCGTCAGCGATCATCTGAGGGCGTCTGAGAGTATCTGAGAGTGAGGGTCTACTCTGGACGAGAGAAGGGGTATAAATGAAAGCCTGATGGCCACAACTTCTTAAACAGCAGCACCCCCACCCTGGGAAAGACTACAGGCTGGAGCGGCCGACTGTCGTCATTGAGTGGCGATTTAATTCGTTCTGATGTTTATATTTGTTCACTCAGATCCAGCAGTAGCTTAGCCAGAGCTGTAATATTTCTCATCTTTACCGTGCAGAGACGCTGAATGGCCCCTTACGTTTGACACGCTCCGTCGGCATCCTGAATAAGCGCTCTTTCAGTCTAAATATGTCCTCTTGTGAAAAAGGGTCTGGACTCTAGGCTGATGCCCTCTTGTCTCTGTACGACGTCTTTTCTATTGAGCGTTGCAGGAACAGTTCATTGCTAGACGAAGTCATAGTGCAATATTCCTGCCCTCCTGAAGAAATCCAAGCTGTGGATTGTGACCTATATAAATTTTTGGACAAGATATAACAAATGTACCATGTTAATAGAAAGATACAAGCTCCTCTTCCTGTGGTTAACCTAGTGAATTTCTCTCGTATGCACGCACAGACATCGCTCTTCATTACAGTAGTCCTTTCTGAGGAGGCGGAACTATCACAGGCGGCGACGAACCTGCGTCCTTCCTAAATAAAAGCGTCTGTAGTATTTCATTATCCACAACTTTCGCAACATAACGAACTTCATCAGTAGTTTCCTGTGCAGCCTTCACAGTACCTACAGTAAAATTAACATCTGCAGCTACACTCTTCACGACACAAGAATCAATGCCACATGTACTTCCCTGTAAATATGGCCAAGGCTCCACGGCCTGTATATATCGGCCATTATCACCTGATGTGATAGTTACTTCTGCAGCTAATCCAGTCTCACCCATGTTGCTATTCCCACTCTCATTTACTTCAGCACAGCAGACACTCACTTCATCTGCCACTACAGCAAATTCACACTCCGTGTTATCACAAGATATTGGCACTGATAATTCTTCATTAACTTCCACAAGTACTGTGTGCATCAGTTAAACTTACACTGTCAACTTCATTATCCCTATTTCCTGATTATGTGAAAGTGCTACTCCTATTTAACCTCTCAGTCCTTCTGTAATGCCTAATGTTCTCATATTAACAGAATATTCCGTCGGTTCTTGGTAGAACAACATTATAATAATAAATGAAAAGCACCAGTTTGCTTTTGTTCTACAATATTATTTTTATTGCTAACCGGTTTTCGGCTTACAAGGCCATCTTCAGGCATTTACTGAGTATTATCACCAAAGAAGTTAAATGTTAGCAGACAACATTGGAAGAGAAGTAACACATCTAGAGTGAAGTAGGAACATACAGTGAGTAACATCTTTGTAATGAAATAGTAAAAACTGAACAGTACATAAATAACAATGGAGTTGACAGGAAAACCTTTAGCACAAAATAAGAATAGCATGCCTACATAACAGTTTCTATTGATAAACAAAACTATTGAAATAAGATAAAATTAGTACTAGGCAAGGCTGCATCAAGAGGTATGAAACATGGAGAGTAATACACAACCAACTAAAAAAGAAGAGACAGTTGTCAATGTAAATACAGAATACACGAGGAACTTAAGTCATATCAATACAATAAACAGAAATTAATAAATGCAGGAAAATTGAGGTGTTTGAGGGAACCTACAGTTTGAGAGTGTGGTGGTACTGCATTTTAACATTAACATTATAATCAAAGCAGTGGCTGTATACCAGTTTACATTAAATAAATGAGCAAAGTAAAATATGAACAGTATTTGATGAGACAACTACAAGGGGAGTTAAACATGTTAACTGGCAGGAATAGCGCCACCTCCTGTTTGAAGAGAAATGGCTGAAAATGAGGAAAGAAAGAAAGTGAATGAGGAGAAAACGCATCCTCTCTATTGGCACGAATCGCACCCCCAACGACTGAAGTGAAGGACGGGTTTCCTTAGATCATCGACGGCACTTGGAACCACCGTTCAAAAAACTAAGTTGCAACTGTGGAGGGCTACAACCTACCTTCTCTCTTGCTGGAAAGGAGTTTCAGAAACTCTAGTTCCTGGATACGATGGGAAATAAACGATTCGGAAGTCGCTGAGTAGACTGAGATATGGAGTTGGCAAATGAAAGGTTAAGTTGTCAAGACAGAGCTTTACTGACAAGACGATATTCACTGTGGCTTTGGAGAAGACCAGACTGTTCATCATATGCTTCAATCTCAACTGTGTCCAGCCTCCTGTACAGAAGATGAACTTCATCAAGGAATAGATAACGCTTTGGAAGTGGGCAGGTATTTGGGCGAAAGTAATATAATCACATCTGTGTATAATATTTATGTTTCTGATACGAGAATAAAGAAATAAACCGCGCGTTTTTGGCGCCAGACTATTGCTGTCGGGACGTAATTCCAGGACGGCGGAGGAATCGTACGTTCGTAGAGCAGGAAAAGGAGCCACTTCCTCGCATGGACATGGGTCGTGGAGGTTGCGGCGACTGGAATCGCACGGCGAACCTATAGTGAAACATCCCTGATTTGTCCTTTATTCATTTTGGTGCAGAGACGATATTACAACAGACGGTAGGTAATCTCCCATCAGTGATGTAGTTGTCTGTAGATATGCCTCCCATCAATGTCACAAACAGCAGGTCCTGGAGATACACGTTAGGAGTGATGGCACTGGTGTCAGTGAGGTCACCAAAGGCTGAAGGTATTGTACCCCAACATCGATGAATGGCAGGCATAGCCCCTGGCAACCTGATAACCTCATGGTTGTAGTTTAACACAATAAGGTAATGATGAAACTGTAGCACCTAGCACGGCCAAAGAAGATGACAAATGCCTGCACAGGGTCATCAGTAATGACGAGGGCCCATACAAACTGGTGAACAACCACACTGTAGCTAGACAACCACTAACCCAGTCTCAATCATGCTCTCACCAGGGGCTCTGGATCGCAGGGTCTCAGGTTAGTTTCCAGCCGGGTTGGGGATTTTCTCTGCCCAGGGACTGGGTGTTTGTGTTGTCCTCATCTTTTCATCATAATCATCATTCATGACACTGGCTAGATTGGATTGTGTAAAAAAAATTGGACTGTGTAATAATTGGGACTTTCTACGTGCGATGATGACCGCGCAGGTAAATGCCCCACAAACCAAACATCATCATCCTCATCATCATCATCATCATTATCATTCTCACCAGCGAAATGGTCGCCAGCGGAATATAATCACCTGGCAGGTGAACCACCAGTGTGAAGGCGTCAAGTTGTCTGGATGTGGACAGCTGCTCAGATAGATGGCTGCAGCTACTGGAGACAAAGTCTTGAAAGGCGACTGACTGTTTCATCTGGTACTGCAGTGGTCTTTGCCACAAAGTTAACATTTAGCATCATATATACCCCCTGATATTGTCATGTACAGAGAACATCGGCGAGCATCTGAGAACATCGGAGAGTATCCAAGAGTGAGTGTCTGATATGGGGGCTTCGAGGGGTGTTTATGAGTTCCTGCTGGCCAGTACATTCGAATAATAGCAGTCTCAGACCAGAAGGGACGACAGGCTAGGACAGCTGGGTGTCACTGTTGGGAGTCGATGACTTCATTCATTCTGATGTTATTATCTAATCCTTCTGGAGCTTCCTAAATGGAGCTGCAATAATTCCCATCTTTCATCTTTAGAGGTATCGGCTAGCTTCTTCCACTTCGTCAGCACCCTGAGTAGACGTTCTTTCGCTGAGAATATGGCTTCTTGTGAAACATTTTCTGGAATTAGGCTGCTGCTCGTTTCCTTCGATGTGTCATCGTTCTGCTGCACGTCGCGGGGACAGTTCATTAGTTCCAGCGGAACAGTGGTACAACAGAACACACACTAAAATGAAAGGGTAACACGCTGCTGAAACGCCAGATTCAAATTTAATCACAGATGTTTCCGTGTACGTGTATATGCGTCCTAACAAATATTGTAACAGTTTCATGTTTTCGCAGTGGAAACGATATATAGCCGAAATACTATAACAAGCGAAATTTATAAAGCTGCACATCCGAAATTGAATGGAGAGTATGCTGTAACATTTTCTATCCATATCTGTATGTTTTATGTAAGTATACTCTAGATGTGTTGAGTAAAGTGAAGGACAATAAATTAAAAAAAAGATTATTAACGCCATAGATTTGGAATCGTGGAAAACATCTTAAACATTTTAATAACTGACTTTGAACAAGACGACAGTGGAGAAAGTTGCAACAGTCAACTCAGAAACAGCACTGAAAGCGAATTCATGTTTTTACTTCAGGTTAACGCATCCACACCAGCTGACATGCTTATAAACTGACACGGAAAGGTATGGATTTGGTCACATACTTAAAGTCGTTCTCTGTTCTTCGAAAAATTAAGATTAAATGGCGATAAACGTTACAAATATTTACATCACAAGAGAAAGTGTAACGCATAATTATCTCACACAAATATCTGAAACACATCAATTACCTTGTGACGCACTGGTGGTGAAGGTAACAATAGAGTGGTCGACATGGATATCTTCTAAACCACGACATCACATCACTGTTCATGTGCCAACGTCCTTCTTCTTGACGAATGGTACCATGTGACTAAGGACATAACATCACTCATTCCCTGTCACACAGATGAAAAGCAATGGTGGCCAACGTATTAAGTGCAGAACCGCAAATCAGATACTTCGGAGCCGCTCGTAAATAATGATAGACGTACAAGCGGACAGGTTAGTAAAAAGTGCAGGTAACATGCCATGAATTTAAGCTGTCACTAAGATAAATCAGCGTCATGAAAATAAAGGTCTTTCAAGAGCTAGAACAATGGTAGAATGATTAAAATCGTGTGAGGTAAATGTTCAGGAAAAACATACGCAGTTGTTCTCGGGATACTATGATGAACTTCATTCAAAGGAAGCACATGATGTTAAACATTTAAACAGAATGCAATTCAACCACGGTTCATTTCCTAGCCGTCTCCGTCGAAATGCGATTCCCGGAATGTAAATGTGTTGGAACATTTACAGTAAATTTCAGACATTAGTTATTAATACACTCCTGGAAATGGAAAAAAGAACACATTGACACCGGTGTGTCAGACCCACCATACTTGCTCCGGACACTGCGAGAGGGCTGTACAAGCAATGATCACACGCACGGCACAGCGGACACACCAGGAACCACGGTGTTGGCCGTCGAATGGCGCTAGCTGCGCACCATTTGTGCACCGCCGCCGTCAGTGTCAGCCAGTTTGCCGTGGCATACGGAGCTCCATCGCAGTCTTTAACACTGGTAGCATGCCGCGACAGCGTGGACGTGAACCGTATGTGCAGTTGACGGACTTTGAGCGAGGGCGTATAGTGGGCATGCGGGAGGCCGGGTGGACGTACCGCCGAATTGCTCAACACGTGGGGCGTGAGGTCTCCACAGTACATCGATGTTGTCGCCAGTGGTCGGCGGAAGGTGCACGTGCCCGTCGACCTGGGACCGGACCGCAGCGACGCACGCATGCACGCCAAGACCGTAGGATCCTACGCAGTGCCGTAGGGGACCGCACCGCCACTTCCCAGCAAATTAGGGACACTGTTGCTCCTGGGGTATCGGCGAGGACCATTCGCAACCGTCTCCATGAAGCTGGGCTACGGTCCCGCACACCGTTAGGCCGTCTTCCGCTCACGCCCCAACATCGTGCAGCCCGCCTCCAGTGGTGTCGCGACAGGCGTGAATGGAGGAACGAATGGAGACGTGTCGTCTTCAGCGATGAGAGTCGCTTCTGCCTTGGTGCCAATGATGGTCGTATGCGTGTTTGGCGCCGTGCAGATGAGCGCCACAATCAGGACTGCATACGACCGAGGCACACAGGGCCAACACCCGGCGTCATGGTGTGGGGAGCGATCTCCTTCACTGGCCGTACACCACTGGTGATCGTCGAGGGGACACTGAATAGTGCACGGTACATCCAAACCGTCATCGAACCCATCGTTCTACCATTCCTAGACCGGCAAGGGAACTTGCTGTTCCAACAGGACAATGCATGTCCGCATGTATCCCGTGCCACCCAACGTGCTCTAGAAGGTGTAAGTCAACTACCCTGGCCAGCAAGATCTCCGGATCTGTCCCCCATTGAGCATGTTTGGGACTGGATGAAGCGTCGTCTCACGCGGTCTGCACGTCCAGCACGAACCCTGGTCCAACTGAGGCGCCAGGTGGAAATGGCATGGCAAGCCGTTCCGCAGGACTACATCCAGCATCTCTACGATCGTCTCCATGGGAGAATAGCAGCCTGCATTGCTGCGAAAGGTGGATATACACTGTACTAGTGCCGACATTGTGCATGCTCTGTTGCCTGTGTCTATGTGCCTGTGGTTCTGTCAGTGTGATCATGTGATGTATCTGACCCCAGGAATGTGTCAATAAAGTTTCCCCTTCCTGGGACAATGAATTCACGGTGTTCTTATTTCAATTTCCAGGAGTGTATAACAGCCTGAAAGAAGAATTGCGGAACTTCTTGTGCGGAACCTGGATAATGATTCGGAACAGCTTTCGACAAGTTATTATCTACAAAAAGATACATCAATGCATGGAATTTTAATCAAATTTATTGGTAAACATCACAACAATACTGCGACCAGGTACAGACAACGCCGGACATCTATGAGGTCCCTCGCCCACTGAGTTCTACTTCCCGCTCTCTGACCTCACCCGTCACGTATGCGGACTTAAAGTAAACCTGTTCTCCTCCTTTTAATTTTCAGATCTCTTGATCTTCTCCCTATGGGATGCCTGCATTGAAGTAATCAATCTGGTAGTAAAAAATGGTGCTGATATAACGGAACCATGTAAAGAAAGAAAAAAACGTGATGTTCCACGGGTAGTTTCATTAACTGATAACCAGAACGTCCTGGGTCCTAGACTGGGACGCAGCCACTGCTTAAATTCTGAATAAAAGTCAGCGTTCGAGGAACGGACACAGATCCAGGCAACTCCAAAGAGGGTGGAGGAGCGGACAGAGTGGGAAATTATCCTCAAAGGCCGAAGAATCAGCAGCGATCAGCGGCATAAGGATGCAGAAGGCACTGATTAGATTAGATTAGTACTTGTTCCATAGATCATGAATACGACACTTCGTAATGATGTGGAACGTGTCAGGTTAATAAAAGGTGTCTATACAAGATATTACATTACACAAAATATTACATGACACTCAATATTTTTAATTTTTCTTTTTCTTTTTTTTTTTTTTTTTGTGGGGCTGGGTTGAGGAAATTACCTACCCACTTACTATACCCAAAAATTCATCTAATGAGTAGATGGAGTTGCCATTAAGAAATTCTTTTAATTTCCTTTTATTGGCTATATGACTATCTGTCACACTTTTGGTGGTATTAGGTAAGTGACCAAAGACTTTTGTGGCAGCATAATTTACCCCCTTCTGAGCCAAAGTTAGTTTTAACCTTGAGTAGTGAAGATCATCCTTTCTCCTAGTGTTGTAGCCATGTACACTACAATTACTTTTGAATTCGTTCGGATTGTTAATAACAAATTTCATAAGTGAATACACATATTGTGAGGCTACAGTGAAGATCTCTGGCTCTTTAAATAAGTATCTGCAGGATGATCTTGGATGAGCTCCAGCAATTATTCTGATTACACGCTTTTGTGCAATGAACACTCTTTTACTCAATGATGAGTTACCCCAGAAAATGATGCCATACGAAAGTAGAGAATGAAAATAATGGTGGTAAGCTAATTTACTCAGATGTATATCGCCAAAATTGGCAATGACCCTAATAGCATAAATAGCTGAACTCAAACGTTTCAGCAGATCCTCATTGTGTTTTTTCCAGTTCAACCCCTCATCAATGCATACACCTAGAAATTTTGAATATTCTACCTTAGCTACCGATTTCTGATCGAAGTCTATATATATTAATGGTGTCATTCCATTTACTGTGTGGAACTGTATATACTGTGTTTTGTCAGAGTTTAATGAGAGCCCATTTGCAGAGAACCACTTAATGATTTTCTGAAAAACATCGTTTACGATTTCAACAGTTAATTATTGTCTGTTGGGTGTGATAGCTATACTTGTATCATCGGCAAAAAGTACCAGCATTGCATCTTCGTGAATATAGAATGGCAAGTGATTAATATATATTAAGAACAGCAGAGGACCGAAGACCGAACCTTGTGGCACCCAATTCTTGATTATTCCCCAGTTTGAGAAATCACCAGTTTTTTCGCATATTATGTGAACTGTTTATTTCAACTTTCTGCACTCCTCCAGTTAGGTACGATTTAAACCATTTGAGCACTGTCCCATTCATACAGTACTTGAGCTTCTCTAGAAGTATTCCACGATTTAGACAATCAAAAGCCTTTGATAGATCACAAAAAATTCCCAACAGGTACTTGAGCTTCTCTAGAAGTATTCCACGATTTAGACAATCAAAAGCCTTTGATAGATCACAAAAAATCCCAACAGGTGACTTCCGGTTACTCTGAGCATTTGTAAGTAGGCTATTTAGATTCTTACATTGGTAACGCCAACGTTACGTAGCGCTCTGTATGGAAATCACTGGCTGTGCTGTGTGCAGTCTGTGGCTAGTTTGCATTGTTGTCTGCCATTGTAGTGTTGGGCAGCGGCAGCTGGATGTGAACAGCGCATAGCGTTGCGCAGTTGGAGGTGAGCCGCCAGCAGTGGTGGATGTGGGGGAGAGATGGAGGAGGTTTGAAATTTGTAATACTGGATGGCATGAACTGCTATATATATTATGATTATTGAGGTAAATACATTGTTTGTTCTCTATTAAAATCTTTCATTTGCTAACTATGCTTATTAGTAGTTAGTGCCTTCCGTAGTTTGAATCTTTTATTTAGCTGGCAGTAGTGGCGCTAGCTGTATTGCAGTAGTTCGAGTAACGAAGATTTTTGTGAGGTAAGTGATTTGTGAAAGGTATAGGTTAATGTTAGTCAGGGCCATTGTTTTGTAGGGATTATTGAAAGTCAGATTGCGTTGCGCTAAAAAAAATATTGTGTGTCAGTTTAAGCACAGTCGTGTATAATTTTTCAAAGGGAACGTTTCATATGTCGACCCTTAGCCGAGGATACCTCATTGGAATCTTCGGATTTTTTCTTGTAGTTTGTGTAATTAGTGTAAATTTTGTTTATTGCTAGCGCGTAATTGTAGAGAGAATCTCCTTTGTAGTTGCAGTCTTTCATTGTTGTACAGTAAAACAGTTGTGGCATGCATGTAGATTTGCACCAAGTATTTCGCAGCTGCGCTTGCATTTAACTATATATTATTTTTAGTGCTATGTTAATGTGTTCTCTTATTTTTGCTCTTCAAATTGTGCTTTTCTGTGTTATCGTGTGAAATATTGTGACAATAATGGCGTGTGAAAAACGTAACACTAGGCTTCAAAGTAAACTGAGAAATAATAGTGACGACGAGCGTAGCTTATCAGCACCACTGTGTAGTGAATTAACAGACGTTCGAAGTAGTAATTTGGTAAGTGTGCATAAGGAAATGGAGCGGGCGGCATACAATAGCGTAGGCAGTGAAACAATTAGTGAACAGGGAAGCATTATCGATCGATCGGTCGGCAACAGCTCGCCTCAGAAATCCGAAATGACAGGACACAATCTTGCAAATATTGTAGATTCAGGTTTTGCGTCCTCACCGTTTTCTCAAATAAGTCAAGACACATTTTCTGCTTGTCAAAATGTGAATAATGCTGGTGCAAATGCACTGCCGAAAAGCGTAGAGGAACAGATTCCAGACACTAATGCATTGTTATTACAATTAATGCAACAAATGGGACAAAATCTTCAAAAGTTAGACACAATGGAACAGAATCTTCAAAAGTTAGACGCAATGGAACAAAATCTTCAAAAGTTAGACACAATGGAACAAAATCAGAGACAAACACAGCAAAAGCTTCAAAAGTTAGACACCACACTTGAACAAACACGTGAAGATTTAACTACTGAGTTACGTAACATTGAATCGAAATGTCAAAAAGTCTGTAATGACGTAAAAACACAAATTTGTGAGCATTTTCAACCTATTTTTTCGCGACATGAAAATGCATTACAGAATCACGAAGCAGCCATAAAAGAACTGCAAACCATTGTTCATGAAAATCATGAGACCTTGTGGGCTAAAATTGACTCAGTTGCATCTACCGATTCGGTTACGCAACTTGCAAAAACTCAGGAAAACTTAAAGGACACAGTATATTCGATTTCAACACAAATGGACACTCAGAAACTTGGTTCAGAAAAACACACTGAGGAAATGTGTTCACTATCGGAGAAAGTAGCCGAACTTTCGGATCAGGTCACTAACTTATCTACAAAGGTAGATGATGATCTGAATGACACAAGACCCGTAGCCTTCACTGACACAGAAGAGTATGGACAAATTAGAAAATTCAAACAAAATCAAAATCAAATCAATACACAATACAAAAGAGAAATCCGGGAAGTACAAGATCAGTTGACGCAGGTAATACAAGAATTACATATTTCAGAGGACACTCGCGCTCCAGTACGGGAAGAGGGACATAGAAATACGGAACAACCACAAAAAAGAACACAGGTCACTTCGGAAATGATGAAAGAAATTGGCAAGGCGCATTGGATTTTGAGATGGAACCGCCGAAACGACGTAACAATGACCGACATGTGACTCGCCGACACGATGATTTTGACTATAAGCTGTTCATTACTACACGTAAATTCAATACGTTTAAGAATTCTGCCAACGACATTCATCCACAAGCGTGGCTCCATCAATTCTCTCATTGTTTTCCTCCCAACTGGTCATTGGAGCACAGGTTAGAATTTATGTGTGGCTACTTGGAGAATGAACCAGCTGTAAGAATGCGATCGGTCATTCACGATTGTCACAGTGAAGGAGATTTTTATCATGCCTTCCTCTCAGCATATTGGTCTCAAACTACACAAGACCGAGTAAAACATAGCATCATAATGATGAAAGATTTCGAACAATCTGAATTTTCCAGTCTTGTGAAATATTTTGAAGACATGTTGCACAAGAATCAGTACCTGTCAAACCCATACAGCCCTTCAGAACTCATCCGCATTTGCTTAATGAAATTGCCTGAACATTTAAGAAATATTATTTTGGCAGGACGTTGCAAAGACGACATTGAAGCTTTTCAGGGACTCTTACAAGAATTAGAAATTGACACAGACAGTCGCGGGATGCGAAAACAGGAAAACAATCACTACAGGTCACATCCGTCACAATTCCGTGACGACAGAAACAATAACTGGACACGACAAGTCTATTCTTACAACGCAAATCGCCCTGCTTCAGGGAGCTATTACATATGTGGCTAAGAATCCCACCTATTTCCTGCTGGAACTGCCATCAATTCCATGTGAGCTTTTATTCCTGAGAGAGTTTATTATCTTCCTAATTTCAGAAGGAGAGGTGGGTAGAATTTCAATTGTATCAAATGGTGTGGGTAAGGCCTCTTCCATTAACTGCCTTGCTTCTTCTAATAAACATTTAGATCCTATTTTCTCTACAACATTTAAAAAATGATTATTCAAAACGTTTTCGACTTCTGGCTTGTTGTTTGTCAAGTTTCCATTTGCTTTGATGGTGATGCTGTCATACTGTACTCTTGGTTGCCCTGTCTCCCTTGTAATAATATTCCAAATTGTTCTGATTTTGTTATGAGAGGTATTAATCTCAGACATGATGCACATGCTTCAGGACTTTTTAATAACCTTTCTTAATGTAGCGCAGTAGTTTTTATCATATTTGGCTGTTTCTTGGTCATTACTCTTTCTTGTTGTTAGATACAGTTCCCTTTTGTGGTTACAAGATATTTTTATTCCTTTAGTAAACCAAGGTTTTTTGCATGGTTTCTTATATTTAGATTTAACTACTTTCTTGGAGAAACAGTTTTCGAATTCTCTTACAAGTGTATCATGAAATAAGTTATGTTTTAAATTAGCATTGGGTTCCTTGTACACCTCATTCCAGTCTAACTGCAGAAGATTTTCTCTGAATTTTCTAAGTGTTGAGTCATTAATTGAATGCACAACTTTGGAGAGTAGTTTTGAATTACTGAATGGAGCTATGTCATATACTGTAACTAGCTGAGCATCATGATCAGAAAGCCCGTTCTCAACAGGACAAGAATTTATGTTTTTAAACCTATCTTGGTCTATAAAAGTGTTATCTATCAATGTGCTGCTGTCCTTTACTACCCGAGTAGGAAAATTAATGACAGATGTCAAGTTGAAAGAACCGAGCAGGACTTCCAGGTCATTCTTCCTATTACACTCCTTCAGCGAATCAACCAACATTGAAGTCCCCACAAATAATAATTTGCTTTCCCCTATCTGACAGATAGCACAACAAGGCATCCAAGTTTTCCAGGAATAAATGAAAGTTTCCTGAAGGGGACCGATATACTGTTACAATTATAAAAGAGCCCTCCTTCATTTTAAGTTGACAGGCACATGCTTCTATAAGTTGTTCTAGACAAAACTTTTCTGTATCCAAGCTTTCTACACAGCGATAACTTTTGACATATATGGCAACTCCTCCTCCCACCTTATTCTCTCTACTCATATGTGCAGCTAGTTTATAACCACTGATATTTACCTTTTCCATATCAGACACAATGTGATGCTCAGACAGGCATAGTATATCTATTACATTATCAGATTCAATGTCATCTAAACAAACAAGGAGCTCATCCACTTTATTCTTCAATCCTGTTGAAAAATTGTAACATTATTTTTTACTTTACTTTTGTGAGAATCTACTTTTTTCTTTAATCCACCAATATTTTGGTTAAATATGGTAACATAATTATTTACTTTCCTGTTGTGACAATTTTGTGAGTTTTGGACCTCTTTAGCACCTGCTGTCTGAACTTCTCATTGGACTCTGATATTAGTCTAAAAAAGAGGTACATCTATGAGTACTAGTGTCCCCCCTTATGGATTTCGCTAACAACCCTGCCAGTTTACCCTTCCCTCTCCTATTGAGATGTAGGCCATGCCTTGTGAAATCCCCCCTATCAATAGCCTCGACAGGAATCAATCCAATGTGTGACAGAGTGGCCGCCCTACGCAACTGATCTAACTCCATATTTACCCTCCTGACAGAGTGGTTCAACTGGGGCTGATCATGCCGCACGAAAGCAGGCACCAGCCCAACATTGGTATGGGTCGTTGCCGAGGTTATTTTCACCAGGTCACACTGAATACTGTAGCCCTGATCCCTATCAGTACTGTTTCCCACTCCACCCACTATCATCACATGATCCTGCTTTGTGAATCCCTTGCACAAGGAACCTATATCCTCTACCATCTGGCTAAGACTTGCACTTGGCTTGAAAAAGTTTGTGACCTGGTACCTGTCACCTAATTTTTCCTGCAAAATCTAGCCCACACCTCTACCATGGCTGCTACCTAGCAACAGAACTTTCCTCTTACTTTCTACTTTTTTTAAAACAGTTGGTTTCCTAGTGAAATTCTGTTGCATCTTAACTACATCTACTTCTGATGGAGCCTCTTCCTTACTTAACTGTGGTAGCCAGGCAAATGTATTGGATGTGCCAATTGGAAAACAGTCCTCTTTCTGTGGCCCCTGTTCCCAGCTACCACTTCCCACCGCTGTTTGTCCTCCTCCCCCCTTAACCTCTTCAGTTCCTCCCTCGCTCTGTCCAAATCAGCCTGAAGGGCTCTAATTTTCTCCTCTGTTCAGCTATAATCCTATCTCTTGAGCAAACCCTGCAGAAGAATGGAAACCACTATATTAAAGGCACGTAATGCGTGTGCACAGGACATGTCTTGATTGGCAAAAGATTAAGCTTTAGTCTCCCATTTGGATCTCAGCTAGAAGACCGACTTTGGGGTCATAAATATGGAAAAAAGATCGTACAACCAACGAAAGGTAACAAACTACGAGTTTGAGTGTGGAATGACAGAAATTTGAACATGATTTGCAAACTATGACATCTGACAAGTGAAACGCAAAAGCTCAGTCTAAATATAGTGAGGGTCAGACAAGTGAAATGGAATAAATATAGGAACGTGGTACTAGAGGAAGGAATAGCGGAAAGAGTTACTGGAGAATATGGGCTCAGAAATAAAAATGAGAAAGGATGTACGTCTCTAAAAAGACCAATCACAAGAGAGACAAATACAAATACAAGGAACGTAGCTGCGAAGGAACCCAGCATAACTGGAGAGATGCATCAACAGATTGACAGAAGGAGGAAGTACAAAAATATTCAGGGAAATAGAGGAATACAGAAATATAAGTCATGTGTATTGCAATAAACAGGAAGTGTCAGGAAGCCAAGGCCAATTGGATGCAGGAAAAACGTGAAGAAATCGAAACAGATATGGTCGCTGGAAGGACAGATTCAGCATATCAAAAAGTCAAAACACCTTTGGGGAAATTAGCAGTAATGGCATCAACATTAAGTGTGCAATGACAATTCCACTGATAAGCGGAGAGAGCAGATAGGTGGAAAGAGCACGCTCAAGGTGTCTACGAGGGGAGGGTTTGACTGACGAGACTGAGGAGGAATGGGGAGTCCATACGGAAGACATAGAGATTCCAAGTCTAGAGTTATGTACAGCTTTGGATGACTTGTGACCAAATAAGGCAGAAAGGCAGATAGCGTTCCTTGGGAATACCTGGAATCACTGGGGGAATTGTCAACCAAGTAACTATTCAAGTAGGTGTGTAGAATCAGTTTTTGAATGAAGAGACATACTACCAGACTTTTGGAAAAACACTATCCACACAATCATCTTAACGCTCATGCAACCAATTTGCTGACAAGAATAATACACAGAAGAATGGAAAAGAAAACTATACGCTCTTAGATGATGATCAGTTTGGTTTTGGGAATGTAAGGGTAATAGAGGTACAGTTTTGACACTGTGTTTGATAATGGAAGCACGATCTATGAAAAAGCAAGACACTTTCATTGGAATATTCGACCTGGAAACAGCGTTAGAGGATGTGTTCGAAATTATGATAAAATCAGGAAGAAGCTATAGAGAAAGATGGATAATAGGCAATATGTTCACTTAACAGCAAAAAATGCGGGCCATTGCTGAATGCCACCAATATATCGTAGCTGTGTCACAGGTCCTCTAAATGCCAAAACCCTGTGGGGTACAGTCGTTTGCCTATACACAATGGTTACCACAGGAGGCCGCTGGAGAAAATTGCTCTTTATGGCAGTAAGTCCAGATGTATACTAATAACACAATACAAAAAATATTAGAACACACGTTATTAGAGATAAGACAGTCCTTAATACTTTTGAATTAAACATTATTACAGAAAGTGATACTTCAGAAGTCTTATGACACTCACTAAATACGATGACGAGTTATTTATAATCCGAATTTCAACCAGCTGTTAACCAAAACTACTTGCGTGTCTGATAGAGACTCGGCTAGGCATAAAGAGACGAAAAATATCTAAATGTTCACGAGTATCAGTTTACAAGGCCGAATATCCAAACCTAGAAATAAATGACGATACTTTGAGCACTGCACAGTGAACCCCATGAAGCTAATATTGTCCCTGAGTAATAACAACGAAAAGTATGTTACAAAGTGCATTTCTTGAGTGTGAAACACCATGAAAAAAATTGTGGTGATGGACTGGGAGCAGAACTCAGTACCTAAATGAACTGTTTACTAAGCACAATCAGATGTCAGATATTAAATATGTTCACGATCAGCTTGATATCGGACGCTCAAATGACGATACACATGATTTTTGTCTGGCAGGCATTCGAAACGAACATTCGCGATTGTCCTATACCTAAGAAAACTCATGAAATATTTATTACATCTTCGCCAGTAGCGAAAGTGCACATGTTTGGCTAGAGGTAATACAACGAATACTTCTGTGTTACCTGAGACTACATCCCCGTGCACATCACCGTTCTAGACCCCACATGAAGAGGTGCAGACTATCAAATTTCACTTCATTAGTAGTTAGGATCACGCCGTTTGTAGAGACCTGGAGGAGTTTGGCATCATGAGGAAACAATGAAATGGTGGCACAATATCGTCTCGGAGGCTTCAAATCCAGAGAAAAATAGGTATCGGAGCTCAAATCTCAAACCATTGTCAATATTTTCAAAATCCCAAGGCACTTAAAATAAGGAGTAAAGGTCCTATGATCCTACATGAAATTGGTTCGTGAACTAAAATAACATTACTAGCGTAAGAAAGATTACTAGAAACAGAGTATCTACAAGTAGCGACTTCCTAGTCTGATAGCCAAAGCTAATCCAACTCTGTTCCAGTCAGTAACGAATGGGCATGTTTAATGTTGATTTGAAACAGCACTCTTCTTTCAAGCTTGATTCTGCCAAGCTTTTTCGACCATTTATATCACCCTGATGGGCCCGTATTAATGGGTAACCTTACCTAGATGTACGGATAACATCGCAGTTCCTCGCTCCTGCGATCTCCTCAATTATAATTACTAACAATGCAGAGGTGACAGTAGACCTTTTGATTTGGTCACCATGCTTGTGTGAGCGTGGAGGAGCTCCCACCTTAAAAAAAAAAAGGAACAGCACGGTCCTGCGTTCTTTACTTGGCGTTACTGGAGGTGAAGAGGGTATATTTGTGGCTGTTCAAAATTGGTTCCCCCAGTGGAAATCGAAGCCACACTTACCCATTACAAGCTAGCCTCAGTCCAACCAACCACCGAATTTCACATGTATTAGCATCACGTTTTTGTCATAATGGGGTATGCCACAAACGGTAGATAAAGTGTTGAATTCTACTTCAACAATTTTGGTGAATAAGCTATTCGTTGCCTTGTTGTCAACGTCATGCAGAGCGAACGCAAAGTCGTGGTATCAAACCCATTCTTTCCCTTTCTTTTTTAAGCCATATTCAATCTATCTGCAAAGATCATCAGTCTGACACAAGGTCAGAAACAGTTTCGTTCATTTTCTAACGAGCCAGAAATAGAAAAATCTTTCCGACATATGTTTGTGAAAGGGCTGGTGGGTATCTTTCTTGGTGAGACCAATTTCAGCGCCATCAGCCAGGCGGTGATTCTTACAGTCTGGCATCCGCCCATGTGATTGCGGTGCATCAGGCGTAGAGCCCATGATGTCCAGTGGACTTTTCTGCACTCGAATTAGCAAATATAACATTATGTAACGTTGCGTATGATATAATATTATGTTTCGGCATGCTTCGTGGCGATTTTGTATGGCGTCTTGCTACAAGCATATTTCACTACGGTCTTACTTTGTACAAGATTGTAGTATGGCTCGTGCCATGCCAACTTATATATTTCTCATTTTTGACGTTATGAGGAGCGTCGTTTTGTGCATTAGAAAACTGAGTCTAAAATAGGACACTGTCTAACATATGTGACACTGTGTTCTATTAGTGTTTAATAAAGGGGTGAAAGCAGTCTAAACAATTCGAGACACCTGTGCCTTGTATGGAGTGACTGCGTCAAGATTGTCACGTTGTAATGTTTAAAGTACGACCGTTTTGATATAAATTAATCACTATATTCAGGGAGACAAATAGACGTTTATGAAGGACGTATCTGCGATTTACTACTATGGTTAATGATAGTGTATCTGATAAATGGCAGGTGTGACAACCAATTAATCTCGTGCATCCTTGTCTTGGGTAGTCATATTGAGGTTACAAGAAAGGAGGATTATGGTACAATACCTCGTTGAAAATGAGATTAGACAAGTAGTAGAATCTCGAATTGGGATTGATCTTGGAATTGGCCTTAATAGATTTAAGGAGGTCACCATAAACCTAAATCAGTGTGACCTGATGGTGATTTGAAGTATCATATGGTAACTTCATAAGGAGAAAATAGTGGGTAAGCCATAACAAACATTATCTCAAACAATGGCCTGTATACATCCACAAAACACATTGTTATTGATATATGGTGTTTAGTGTTACGAACTGCTTCAGAGGGATGTGTCCTTTGCAGTTGACATTTGTTGCCAACATACGAAATGCCTTGCAGTCGCAGAATAGCACATGTGACCTGGAAGACAACAATAAGGAATTTAGTTGGAAATTTCCTCCCAGGATTCAAGAACACAGTCCCAAAGAGCGTAAGCTATACTTGGTTGGTTTCGCGTCCAATTCTCTGTTAACGTTCTGACGACCTCAGCCACATGTTTTCCATAAGGTTCGTATCAGCAGCCCGTCAGAGCCAGTTCTTGGTGTTGACGCCAATCGTGGAGAGCTGCTGCTGAACAAGTGGAGACTTGTGAACAGGAGACCGGTTCTATGTAATGTGAAGTCCTCTTATCTGTACAGCATTTGCACTGACGGAAGCGTCAAATTTTCCAATAGGTGAGCGTACTGTTCGCTGTCGAGAGTTCCTTTGTCCTGTGAAGAATTCCTGCTCCTCTCGCAGAAAATCCATCCCCACCAGGAAACAGATATCCGCCCACATCTTCTGGTCGTAGTTACACATTCGTATCGATGGTGATTTCCTTGCGGCCCGTACACGACTCTTGGAGCATCGTTACTGTTGGAAAACACTTTATTGTCAATGAAAATTATGTTTCCCCACGACACACTCAGATGGAGCTCCGCAAATATCAGCTGGTATAAAACATTGTCTTTGCTGAACTCCTCTTTCATGGTGCTTGCAGTCCAGTTTCCCTGAGCCTTTGGCGAATCGTATTACTGGAGCGAAGGAACTGCTTAGCCTACAGAAAGGGATTTTCTCTGCTCTTAGACACTAGCTCTGTGTGAGCTCACTCTCTTGCTGCCTGAGCCAGGAGCTCTGTTGTAGTGCTTCCTTCAAGGTAATTCCTCCACCATTTCGTTGCAGTAGTATGTGGCACGCCATACCTGCCACCTTCTCTGATGGAACAATTACCTTCTTCAGTAAAGAGTGACGACTCTATCTCGAGTTGATCTCTCCCAGTGATCCATTGCAGCAGACGGCCTGATGTGTATTTCTGCTTGTCGCTCTTACACTGATGGCAGGAGACAAAGTAAACATACACTCCTGGAAATGGAAAAAAGAACACATTGACACCGGTGTGTCAGACCCACCATACTAGCTCCGGACACTGCGAGAGGGCTGTACAAGCAATGATCACACGCACGGCACAGCGGACACACCAGGAACCGCGGTGTTGGCCGTCGAATGGCGCTAGCTGCGCACCATTTGTGCACCGCCGCCGTCAGTGTCAGCCAGTTTGCCGTGGCATACGGAGCTCCATCGCAGTCTTTAACACTGGTAGCATGCCGCGACAGCGTGGACGTGAACCGTATGTGCAGTTGACGGACTTTGAGCGAGGGCGTATAGTGGGCATGCGGGAGGCCGGGTGGACGTACCGCCGAATTGCTCAACACGTGGGGCGTGAGGTCTCCACAGTACATCGATGTTGTCGCCAGTGGTCGGCGGAAGGTGCACGTGCCCGTCGACCTGGGACCGGACCGCAGCGACGCACGGATGCACGCCAAGACCGTAGGATCTTACGCAGTGCCGTAGGGGACCGCACCGCCACTTCCCAGCAAATTAGGGACACTGTTGCTCCTGGGGTATCGGCGAGGACCATTCGCAACCGTCTCCATGAAGCTGGGCTACGGTCCCGCACACCGTTAGGCCGTCTTCCGCTCACTCCCCAACATCGTGCAGCCCGCCTCCAGTGGTGTCGCGACAGGCGTGAATGGAGGGACGAATGGAGACGTGTCGTCTTCAGCGATGAGAGTCGCTTCTGCCTTGGTGCCAATGATGGTCGTATGCGTGTTTGGCGCCGTGCAGGTGAGCGCCACAATCAGGACTGCATACGACCGAGGCACACAGGGCCAACACCCGGCATCATGGTGTGGGGAGCGATCTCCTACACTGGCCGTACACCAATGGTGATCGTCGAGGGGACACTGAATAGTGCACGGTACATCCAAACCGTCATCGAACCCATCGTTCTACCATTCCTAGACCGGCAAGGGAACTTGCTGTTCCAACAGGACAATGCACGTCCGCATGTATCCCGTGCCACCCAACGTGCTCTAGAAGGTGTAAGTCAACTACTCTGGCCAGCAAGATCTCCGGATCTGTCCCCCATTGAGCATGTTTGGGACCGGATGAAGCGTCGTCTCACGCGGTCTGCACGTCCAGCACGAACGCTGGTCCAACTGAGGCGCCAGGTGGAAATGGCATGGCAAGCCGTTCCACAAGACTACATCCAGCATCTCTACGATCGTCTCCATGGGCGAATAGCAGCCTGCATTGCTGCGAAAGGTGGATATACACTGTACTAGTGCCGACATTGTGCATGCTCTGTTGCCTGTGGCTATGTGCCTGTTGTTCTGTCAGTGTGATCATGTGATGTGTCTGACCCCAGGAATGTGTCAATAAAGTTTCCCCTTCCTGGGACAATGAATTCACGGTGTTCTTATTTCTATTTCCAGGAGTGTATTTACATCAAAAGGAGGGGGCAGAGGCAGAAACACGCACTGCGGCCTTGCTGGCCTGTCCCAGTTGAGGGGCTGTTGTCCTGCCACCGCCGATCGTTCGCTTCGATCTCGCCTCGACAGCAGGCTGTAGCCGGCCGGCCATCTCATCAGCCGTCCAGCCTGGCTGGCCCGTAGCTCGTGAGCCGCGGTTAGTGCAGGCCCAGGTCGCAAAGCCACGCTCAGCCCTAGCGGGATCAAACGTTTCATCTATCCTACCTACGTCTGTAGTATGAACCAACACGGCTGGAGCTATTTTCCTATAACATGACCAGGTACATCTATTTTTGACATTTCATTCAAATAGTTAACGAAAACTGAGTTAAAGAATGCACTCATGATATACGTAGCTACCGCAAAAACTTTCAAGTAGCTAGCAATCCCACAATTTAGGAAACCATTCTTTCTTGTCAGTGTTCTGGATTAGATCTCGCCTTAAGAAAATATGTGTTCTACAAAGATAACTAGGCGCATTTTAAAAGTAAACTGTTTTTGTGGCAACTTCGTCAAATAATTGTGTATACATGTATATCATTCATACTTTGAGCATTTATAAACTGTACTCAGTTTCTGTGAAACAACAAGTGCTGCACGACCGACATTAATTTCTGCTGAGGCACTTCATTTATATCGCAGTGATACACAATTACTCTGTAATTCACAGGTAAGTGCCGGCCGATGTGGCCGAGCGGTTCTAGGCGCTTCAGTCCGGACCCGCGCGACTGCTACGGTCGCAGGTTCGAATCCTGCCTCGGACATGGATGTGTGTGATGTCCTTATGTTAGTTAGGTTTAAGTAGTTCTCAGTTCTAGGGGACTGATGACCTCAGATGTTAAGTCCCATAGTGCTCAGAGACATTTGAACCATTTTTCACAGGTAAGTGTTGTGTAAAGGGTTCACAGAATCACTTCAATTTCTCGACTGTTCCACTCACGTACGAGGCTCGAGAGAAACGAACACCGAAATCTTCAAGTGCAAGCTCTAATTTCTCTTATGTTATTACAATTGTTCTATCATACTTAGTACGGCGGTGCCAACAAAAACGGTTTCCATTCGGATGAGAAAAGCGGTGGTCGAAATGTCATGGAAATACCGTGCGCATTAAAAAAGCGTTTGCTTTAATATTGCGTCCGCAACTTGCCCCCTGATCTCTTCTCCCCTGCAACCTCAAGGGAAAAAAAAATGAAAAATTTATGCGACACTCCCTCCCCTAATTGGCAGTACTACAAAATCAGCTACTTTTTTTCAGTGTTTTTGATGTCCATTGCCAATCCCGCCAGGTAACGATCGCAGTGCTTAGCAACGTTTCAGAAGAGGTCGAACAACCTTAGAGCTGGAAATCTCCTTACTTGACTTCTTGGATTTTCTAAGGGTTGTGTCAATAACCCAACATTTCTTCAGTTAAAGCTTCCGGGCTGAGAGGCCGTGGTCGATGTATAAAATTTCCACCTAACGTTTCGTCTCCATCTGCGGGAGGCATCTTCTGAGGTCGTCCAGCTACTGCCACTGAGGCTGCTGCTGCTGCTTCGCACTTGAATTCCTGTTCTTGAGGAAGGTAAGGAGGAGTCTGTTGTCGTTAGACATTTACTGCACTAAGATGAGTTGAAGTATGCTGGGACGTTTAGGATAACTGGGAAAGTAGTGCGTAGTGGGTACTAATGACTGCCGGTCAGGGACAGGCGGTAGGTCACATGAATAGCAACGATGCGTCGGCTAGGGGCCTTTACTTGACAGACCCTGTTGACGCCTGCGACTGCCAGTCAGCGACTGGCAGGGCAAGTGGTTGATGATGGTGATGATGATGATGGTGTCGGGTGCGGTAAGGAGGAGAGTCTTCTAAGTCCTCCTGGCGTCTGGGTGCTTCTTCTTGTCCTTCTTCTTCTTCTTGTATGTGTCTGATTGTGACACTTCATGATCTGTCACATCCTCACAGCTGGCGGCTTCGGCGTTTTCGGTGGTCCTCGCCCCTTGTTCTCTGCTTGCGTTCTCGGCTTGTTCTATCGAGGCAGGCGTGAGAGGAGGGCGGGCGTTGTAGGACCTGAGAGCAAGTGAATGGACGCTATCTTCTGCAGCTGTGTCTTGGAGAGGGGGCAAGGGGCCTCCTCCATGATGACCTGGGTTGCCTTGTTCTTTGCCGCAGCGATTGTCTGTGGGGCTGCGTCTTGTGTTTCCACCCTCGTGGCTTCCTGTATTACTACAGGTTCCACGGGGGCGGCAGTTTGCGTGTCAGCATCCTTCTTCTGTGCTGGGTGGGGCTGGCAGGCCAGTGCGTCACGGAGACTGTGCACCAGCTGCCGAACCTCGGCTAGTTCGGCTTGGAGTGTTGCCCTCTCTTCCGCCATCGGGGTTTGAGGGCAGGAATTTCTTCGTCGTCGATGGCGCGGAATCTGGCGCACGCCTCGCTGACTGCGTCCGGTGACAACCGCGTCATCAGCCACCACGGGTGGTGAGGACGCAACGGCCTCAGCTGGATCCACCTTCTTGGTGGCCTTCGTCCAGCTTTGTCACCGCGACTCCAGTTTTTGATGTGGCTGCAGCGGCGGTAATTCGCCGCATGAGCGCCGCCACAACTGGCGCAGCAGCGTGTGGCGTCCTTCTTCGTGCAGTGGCGCGAATCGTGTGCTTGCGCACACCGAAGGCACGCCACTGGATTACGGCAATACTTGGCAACATGGCGAAGGTTTTGGCAGCGATAGCACTGCTCCTCCCGCTCCGCCGTCTTCTTGCATCCCCCGTCTTCTGATTCGCCGAGCACGAGGGCGTCGTCCATACATGCTGGAGAGCGAGCGCTTAACGTGCAGCGATCAGCTCACCTCCGCAGCCTGAGCGGGAATGCCACTGAGGCTCTTTTCTTTTTTATCTTTATTGAGTTTTGATTCCCCCCGAAGGGGGCGGGCTGGCAGCAGCTTAGTATGCCGCTCTTCAGCCTACAGAATTTGTATTAAAAAGAGGAAGATAATAAATAATAAAAACAGGCGATAAAATCGGAGATACCCCAGGTGTTGCTAGGGGGCGTGGGCCGTCTTTTGCAGTTCTTAAATATTTCTTAATCTTCTTGGTGCGTCTGAAGATTTTTTCTATCCCATACTTGGCCAGATGAACGGTAGGAAAACTTTTCCCGTAGGTGACCGTTGTTGCTCTGGGCTTCTGGCTGCTTTTCTTCTTTGATGGAGGGCTCAATTTCCTTGCTGGTATATCCGTTTTTCATGAAGGCTGAGCGTAAGTGATTTAGTTCATCTTGCAAGGAAGCCGGCTCGCAGATTTCGTTGGCTCTGTCCACCAAGCTTTTCATGACACCTCGTTTTTGCTTAGGATGATGGTTTGATTCCTTGTGGAGGTATCGATCCGTGTGAGTGTTCTTTCTATATACCTTGTGACCCAGCGTCCCACCCACCCGTTTAATTACCGACACATCCAGGAAACTGAGTTGACCGTTGCTCTTTTTCTCCATCCTGAACTGTATATTCGGGTTAATACTGTTCAGATGCACCAAGAAGACATCCAGCTCTTCTTCACCACGAGTCCACACTACAAATGCGTCATCAACATAGCGGTACCATTTGGCTGGCTTTTTACTGGCAGTCTGCAGCGCTCGCTCTTCGAAGGTCTCCATAAATAAATTGGCGACATCTGGGCTGAGAGGACTTCCCATCGCCACCCCGTCGATCTGTTCGTAAAACTCGTTGTTGTACTGGAAATAAGTTGTCGGCAGGCAGTGTTTAAAAAAAGCCACTATACCAGTCGGAAAAATATCTGCTATATATGAAATAGCTTCGTTTACAGGCACCATGGTAAACAATGACACTGCATCGAAGCTCACAAGAATATCAATTGGGCTGGCGTTAATCTCCCTCAGTTTTTCAATAAAACGCCTACATTGTATGGTTAAACCCAACTTTTGTTTCAACTTCGCCTCAAAATTCGGATGTTTCCCAGTTACATTGTTTATATTTGTAACCCCTAGGACCTTCGTTAGATCTACAGACCTCAAATTTGTTTTTCTTATCGATTTCTCGAAGCTTGAGGATATCCCGTCAGTTACTACGAACTATGACCTTTTAGATAGGTACTCACGAATCCAGTCGCACAACTAAGATGACAGTTCATAGGAAAGAAATGTGGTTGGAAGCCGCTTATGAGAAATGATATCAACTCTGTATATACCGAATCATTTTGAGAGCTCCTGTATGCAATACGACGTGCGAATAATGTGCCAGGTGCAACACCTTGATATCAATGATGGATCTGTAACTCAGTGGGTTACGTTTATTTTCTTTCGTATTTATAGCGGTGGTCTGCGCAAATTTCCATTCTTCTCCCTCGCCATAAATAATCTTGACGTCGTAGAAAAAATAAACATCAGATGATGAAGTGAAGGTGAAAAAAATGTAGGGTTGTTGACACAACCTTTATAAGACCCAAGATGTCTACTGAGCAATTAAGTCGCTTCATCGTTGATACATAAGATGCACTCCTAAATTGTTTGCCCACTCCGGAAAGACATTGCCTGTAGAAACATAATCTTCCTGCTATGACTGTGATAGAGCCATGACAACATAGTGGAATATATCTTGTGACGTTGTGAAAGCTGAAATGACAGATAATTATCTTGCAAGATTCGCTTGATATATTCATGGTACACCAATCAAGTATTCTGAATGAATTTCAGACTTCCACTCAAATATACGTGTGCAGACAGGGGAGATCGCTTTCACGCAGTAACTACGACTAACCTCGTGGTCTACATTGCATCAGGCACCACAAGGGCAATGAGGAGATGATGAATGTGGCTGCTGGTCGCTTGCTTCACGAAAATGTCGACGCACTGTAAAGAGTAAGAGGCAGGAACTCTCAGCCCCAAACTGGCGCGAGAGTATTATTTTAGCTCCTCTCTCACTGAGCTACAAATATCTGTATCGAGCTCAGAACGACCTCTTTAAAAATTTTGTCATCATAAGACGTTTCCCTACATCCAGTAAAAAGCAGATCCAGAGTTAAAACACAAAATACTGTGGAAATTCTACTGAAAATACACAAATGCGTTAATAAAATCATATCACTGAGTACTCGGGGTTAATTGTGTTTCACTCAGCAGCTACCCTCACAACCACATTTCGCATTTACGTTATAGTCTGATGAAGATGCTTGAGTCTGACCAAACACTTCACGTTCAATTAAGATAGCGTAGTGCAGATTACCGTTATCTAAAACCGTCTGATGATGTGCAGGTAGTTGTTCGATCCCAAGCAAGTAGTCACTTGCTGATTCTAAGTTAAGCCACATTTAAAGCGCAGTCACCAAAACAAAACAAACAGAAAGTAACTCCCTTCGTGGTCGAACGATAATGGGCGAAGGAGGTAAACATATGCGAGAGTCAGATTAGAAGACGAATAGTAGGTGTTTTGCCAACGAAGTTCTTTGGTGTTGTCTTCCAGGTCACATTTGTCATTCTGCGACTGCAAGGCACCTCATTTGTTTGCAACGATTGTCAACTGCAAAAGACTCATCACTTGAAGTAGTTCGTAACACAAAACACCTTCTTTGTGGCACTAGATACATATCAATAACAATACATTTTGTGGATGTATGTAGGCCATTGTTTGAGATAATGTTTGATATGGCTTACCTACCATTTTCTCCTTATGATGTTACCATACGGTACTTCAAATCACCGTTAGGTCACACTGATTTAGATTGATGGTGACCTCCTTAAATCTATTACAGCAACGCCAGGGTCAGTCCTTTGAAAGGGCATCGACGTTTTTATTCCCCTTCCTTCCCAATTCGAGATTCTGCTACATGTCTAATCTCCTTTTCAACGAGACATTCTACCATAATCCTCCTTCCTTTTAACGTCAATGAGTACCGAAGGAATGTTTGAAGGAAGGATAACTGGTTGCGACACCTGCCAATTATCAGATACACTGTCATTGCCCATAATGGTAACGTTCTTCATCACGCCTGTTTGTCTTCTTGAATGTGATGATTAATGTATCTCAAAACGATCATACTTAAATCGATATAACTTGACATTCTCGATAGCAGTCACTGCATACTGGGCACAGGTGTCTCGAATTGTTTCCACTCCTTTCACCCCTTTATTAAACACAAAAAGAATACAGTGTCACAAATGTTAGACGTTACTGTGATTTAGACCTCGTTTCCTAAAGCACAAAACGACCCTCCTCATAACGTCAAAAATGTGAATAATTCAAGTTGGCAGGGAAAGAGCTACATTAACAATCTTGAACAAAATAAGACAATAGTTAAACATGCTTGTAGAAAGTTGCCATACTAAATCAGTATGAAGTATGCAGTAACATAACATTGTATCATACACAACGTTACATAATGTTTTACTTGCTAATTCCAGCGCAACAAAGTCTGTTGTACATCATAGGCTCAATGGCCGATGCAGCGCAATCATATGGGCAGACGCCAGTCTATAACAAGCAGCCCGTGGCTGATGGTGCTGAAATTGGTTTTACCAATACAGATACCCACGAACACTTTCGCAGACATATATCGGCAAGATTTATTTCATTGCTGGTTGGTTATAAAATGAAGGAAACTGTTTCTGACCTTGTGTTAGAATGATGCTCTTAGCAGACAGACTGAATATGGCTTAAGAAAGAAAGGGAAAGAGTACGTTTGATACCACGAATCTGCGTTCGTACTACATGACGTTGACTACAAGACAACGAACAGGTTATTCACAAAAACAGTTCAGGTGGAATTCAATACTTCTTCTGCCGTTTGCGGTGCACCCCATTATGACAAAAACATGATGCTAATACATGTGAAATTCGGTGGTTGGTTGGACTGAGGCTAGCTTGTAATGGGTAAGTGTGGCTTCGATTCCCACTTGGGGTACCAGTTTTGAACAGCAACAAATATACCCTTTTCACCTCCAGTAACGCCAAGTAAAGAACGCAGGACAGTGCTGTCGTTTCAAACCAAAATTAAACATGACCATTCGCTACTGACTGGAACAGAGTTGGATTAGTTTTGGCTATCACAGGAGGAAGTCGCTGCTTGCAGATACATCTACATCTACATCTACATCCATACTCCGCAAGCCACCTGACGGTGTGTGGCGGAGGGTACCTTGAGTACCTCTATCGGTTCTCCCTTCTATTCCAGTCTCGTATTGTTCGTGGAAAGAAGGATTGTCGGTATGCCTCTGTGTGGGCTCTAATCTCTCTGATTTTATCCTCATGGTCTCTTCGCGAGATATACGTAGGAGGGAGCAATATACTGCTTGACTCTTCGGTGAAGGTATGTTCTCGAAACTTTGACAAAAGCCCGTACCGAGCTGCTGAGCGTCTCTCCTGCAGAGTCTTCTACTGGAGTTTATCTATCATCTCCGTAACGCTTTCGCGATTACTGAATGATCCTGTAACGAAGCGCGCTGCTCTCCGTTGGATCTTCTCTATATCTTCTATCAACCCTATCTGGTACGGATCCCACACTGCTGAGCAGTATTCAAGCAGTGGGCGAACAAGCGTACTGTAACCTACTTCCTTTGTTTTCGGATTGCATTTCCTTAGGATTCTTCCAATGAATCTCAGTCTGGCATCTGCTTTACCGACGCTCAACATTATATGATCATTCCATTTTAAATCACTCCTAATGCGTACTCCCAGATAATTTATGGTATTAACTGCTTCCAGTTGCTGACCTGCTATTTTGTAGCTAAATGATAAAGGATCTATCTTTCTGTGTATTCGCAGCACATTACACTTGTCTACATTGAGATGCAATTGCCATTCCCTGCACCATGCGTCAATTCGTTGCAGATCCTCCTGCATTTCAGTACAATTTTCCATTGTTACAACCTCTCGATACACCACAGCATCATCTGCAAAAAGCCTCAGTGAACTTCCGATGTCATCCACCAGGTCATTTATGTATATTGTGAATAGCAACGGTCCTATGACACTCCCCTGCGGCACACCTGAAATCACTCTTACTTCAAAGGACTTCTCTCCATTGAGAATGACATGCTGCGTCCTGTTATCTAGGAACTCCTCAATCCAATCACACAATTGGTCTGATAGTCCATATGCTCTTACTTTGTTCATTAAACGACTGTGGGGAACTGTATCGAACGCCTTGCGGAAGTCAAGAAACACGGCATCTACCTGTGAACCCGTGTCTATGGCCCTCTGAGTCTCGTGGACGAATAGAGCGAGCTGGGTTTCACATGACCGTCTTTTTCGAAACCCATGCTGATTCCTACAGAGTAGATTTCTAGTCTCCAGAAAAGTCATTATACTCGAACACAATACGTGTTCCAAAATTCTACAACTGATCGACGTTAGAGATATAGGTCTGTAGTTCTGTACATCTGTTCGACGTCCCTTCTTGAAAACTCAGCACTTTTTTCAGAATCTTATGGTCTTTAAATTTATTCTGTACAAATGAAAGTGCTTCTGGTAAGGAAGCCTGCTTAAATAATATTATTGTTAGCTTCTCTAGAGAGACTTTTAGTGTTAGTCATGCAGATGGATGTATCTCTGACCATGAACCATTACTCCTCACACTCTACAGCAAACTATCATATCACATCAATAATGTCACCCATGACAGAAATGAGGTGACTTGGGTGAGAGGTCACAAAGATGAATTTGTGAACTTGTTTGCTGATGGACTAACTTATATAAAAAAGGCCTTTTCGTTTGAAGTTGTTTAAACTGTGTTTGACAGATTCTTTAGCAAATATGTTCAAGTGTGGTACATTTGTTCACAGCTAAGAAAAAGTCTAAGACGCAGATAGCAAACTGGTATACTAAAGAACTTAAAAACATTAGGGAAGCAA
This sequence comes from Schistocerca cancellata, assembly GCF_023864275.1. NCBI lineage: Eukaryota > Metazoa > Arthropoda > Insecta > Orthoptera > Acrididae > Schistocerca > Schistocerca cancellata. Next base: position 227,499,113 of record NC_064633.1, read on the forward strand.
TGTTGTTATTGCGAAATGCACATAAAAATAACTGTGAGAACGACAGTAAACAGGCTCATATAGATTATAGGAAGTATCTGAAGTACAAAAATTTTATAAAAATAAGATGCTTAATGAGAAAAAATTAGTGTATGAGAGGTTTATAGAAACTACACAAAACAAGTGCAAATCACACAGCAGATTGTAACACAAGAACAATGTCCTAACCAAGCATAGGAAGCATCACTTGTACCATACCTACTGAATGAGTTCTTTGTGTCTTCTGTGAAAGAAATTGGAAACGGAATAAACTTGACTAACACATCTGCAAGTGAACTACGTGGGAAGCAGCTGCCAGTGAAACAGTCTTTTCAGTGGAAAATTATCGCATTCATTGAAGTAATAAACGCAGTAAACATTTTCCAACTCTAAAACTACAGTTAATTACTAGTTATCCAACTATATTACCAAGAAAACTATTAATTTATCTGTGAAACCGTAGCCTTCATTTTTAACAAATGTCTTCAGTCTCGAATTTTCCCTGCAGCAATAAAAATTTCGAAAGTTATACAAATTTTCAAAAAAGGAGACACAAATCTCCCCTAAAATTATCGACTAGCCTCAATAGCTCTTGTAATTTCCAAAATATTTGAAACCCTTATATATAGCCAATTAAGTGATTATTTTGAGAAAAAAACCTCTTTTTGAACAAACTGGTTACAGGCGCGGAAAAAATAGCACTTAAGCTGTTCTTGACATTCTAAACCAGATAAACACTACTTTTGAAAACGGGGATAACGCCTCACTGGTTTTATGTGACCTACGTAAGGCCTTTGATTGGATTCCTTATGACATATGGCTTGAGAAACTTGAATTTTATGGAGTACAAACTATAGCTATAAACGTAATTGATTAATACTTAAGCGACAGAAAACAATATATTACGCGGTGAGAAACAGACATTCTCTAATGGAAATGGTAGAGACAGATGTCCCACAGGGACCAGTGCTTGGACCATTCTTTTTCATAATTGCCTCTCATGTTCCTCAAACTGTGGTCTGCTATGCAGATGACGCAATGATAATTGCAACTCGTCAGAATACATCAGCATTACAACAAACGTCACTGGAATGACTAAATCCTGTAAAATGGTTCTCTTCTAACAAACTGCTGTATAAACTTGATAAGACGCAGCATCTTCTGTTAGGACTATCTAATGACGTAAAAAATAGAACAGATAAAGTTGTAGGAGTCTATATAAGAAAAATGTATAGGTCTGGACCAACAGATCGCTGCCAACCTCTGTTCAGAAAACTCAATATACTTACATTTGTAAATCTCTACATGCCTCATCACCGTACATTAACAGAAATACCAAAGAATTTCATATAAGAGAAGATATACACCAGCAGAACACCAGAGGAAAAATTAAAATTGATATTCCGAGAGATGGACTAGTAAAAACAGCCCACTCAGCCACAGTCAGCTCCCTAAAAATCCGTAACAGATCACCACCCTCAGTGTGGTCCATGACTTCTTAATTATTTCAAAGAAGACCATACAGCTGGCTGGATAAAAATCCTTTTTATAATATAACAGAAGTTTTTGATGAAGAAATGTGGACATATTTTAAAATTTAAAATTTATCACTAAAAGTTTGTAGTTGTGTAGGTAATTTAATATAAATCCTGTAATTGTGAATATAATTAAGTATAAATATCTGTGATTGAGTTTGTAATAAAGAATACAAAACATATGTTCAAACGTCAAGTGTACAGTAGACGTCTGTAATTTTGTATATAACTAACGTATTACGTATAAGACATGAAGCCTATTCCGTTATGTGAATGGTCAATGTACAAAATTTTGAAACTAATATTCACTACCTCCGCCTGATTCTGCCCAGGTATGATATACGCGATCTAAGGTTCTGTACATGGAATGACTGACTTTGCTTCTGTACCGAAAAACTAGAAAAATCCAGGTCAGGTCCGGATCGAGGAGGGGGGGGGGGGGTGAACCGAGGGTATCCGCCCCGGATGGAAATTTCAGGAGGTTACAAAATCATATTCTTGAACAAAGAAACCTTGTTTCACAAAGCCACTAGCATCAAGTGCATGTTGGTCTACCGATTGTTCGTATGATTTTGATAGTTGGTTTTTGAACATTTTTGAACACATTCTAAGTTGATTTCTGAATGAATCATAAGTTGTTTTTCTGAATGCATGCCTAGCGTACGAGATGTCTCTGACATGGGAATCCCTATCGCATCTAGATATAAAAAAACTTTCTGCAGACAGATGGGGATGGATCTGTACGAGGTGAGCCGAATAAATTTATCTAGCAGACAGTGACAAAATAGACGTAATCAAATCGAGAAGCCACACCAGCCTTGGGTACTATTCGTATTAACAGCCTTTTCAGCATTAGGCAACGACGTTTTGGTTTTTCGTGTAGCAAAATGTTTCACGAACTTTGACGAGGTAATAGTTCCTTTCGCAGAAAGGAAAGCAGATCGCATAAATCTGTAGCAAGATTACAGAGAAAAAAATGCTGGGACCTAAGGATTGAAGAAATATGTACTGTCTTACTTGTCTCTTTCCGTTACTGCTTCTATGTTTCCTATATTTAATTTTATGTCACACAAAAGAAAAAAGTTATCAGCTAAAAGGTAATAACGAGTGCAAATTTTCAGAAGAGACCTTATTCTCTCTCACACAAATAATCCCACCCAGTATTCATTGTGAGCTTTTTTTAAGGGGGGTAAGACGTCAAACCGGCCGACTGAGAGCAGGACAGGCACCACAGTACATTTTAATTTCCACTGTCCTGAACGTAGTTTTGATGGCTTCCATTGTCCGCCTGCCTAGCTGGGTGGTAACATGCCTGCCTCCCATGCGAGTGGGTCCGGGTTCGATTCCCGTCCGCCTGCTTAGCTGAGTGGTAAAGTGCTTGCCTCTCATGCAAGCGGGCCCGGGTTCGATTCCCGGCCGGTTTGGAGACCTTCTCCGTTCGTGGACTGGGTGTTGTGTTGTCATCATCATCATTTCATCCTCATCACCGGCACACAAGTCGCCCGATGTGGCGTCGACTGCAGTAAGACTTCTACTTGGCGGCCGGACTTTCTCGGATAGGGCCTCCCGCCCAACAATGCCATACGCTCATTTCATCTCATTTAATGGCTTTCATTACAAAACATACGCGCCTGAATTCGGCAGAGCGAAGTACAATGAAATGCGATACAAGAATGCTGTGTGAAGAGGTGTGGCACTGCATTTTGGCACATTTGAAACCAAATAACATGTGAAACTTCCTGGCAGATTAAAACTGTGTGCCGGACCGAGACTCGACTCGAGACTCGAGCTTCTGTAAAGTTTGGAAGGTAGGAGACGAGGTACTGGCAGAAGTAAGGCTGTGAGTACGGGCCGTGAGTCGTGCTTGGGTAGCTCAGTTGGTAGAGCACTTGCCCGCGAAAGGCATAGGTCCCGAGTTCGAGTCTCGGTCCGGCACACAGTTTTAATCTGCCAGGAAGTTTCATATCAGCGCACACGCCGCTGCAGAGTGAAAAGTCTCATTCTGCAAATAACATGTCTTACATTTCCTTGAACATATGTTTCACATATTAAGCTCTTCAGAAAGATGTGCGCTACAAAATGAACACATTTTTGAAAACCAATTTTTTTTAATTTTTGGCGTTCTATCTCAAACGCTGGAGTGAGAATGGGGGGGCCAATACCACGTTTTTGGCCCGGTTTGAAATATTGTAGATCCGGGACTGAAAGAGTGTACTCCAGTTAATTGATGTGGAACCTCAGTGGAGAAACTTTTACGAGTGATCCCAGCAGTTTAAACTATCTAACATGAGTGCTGGAGCTGGTAGCTATTTCACTGTATCAAACAATGTGCATGCAGCGTGCAGTAACGACAGTCGAACTATCGTGCGCTGCGAGCAAAACTGCGACCCTGCAATGTTTTCAATGCAGAAACCTAAGACATCAGAAATCAGACTACTATCCAGAGACCGCGAAGTCCAAGTTATGTCTAAAAAGCTTCACTGCCAACAAGATGTGAACTCTCATCCGAAGAGGCGAAAATCAGAAACGTCTTAAACGTAAGCGTATAACACAGCAAGAGATCGCCAGGTAACTGCATGCCAGACGCAAGACGAGAACTCCCAGCCAAGGAGCGAAGTTCAGAATGGCCTTAAGCGAACAAGAAAGTTCTCTACATGAGTTTCTGCCTGTAATAGACGTTCTATCCAGCCCAAGTTCTCTGACGGAAGTCTGCACAACTTGGTCGCTGAGACGGAAGACTGCCCAGCTCATTGTCTCGGACCGCTCTCTCCCCAACTCACCTCTGTTACCTCCCTCCTAAGTGAGAGTGGGCCACTCGCAGTCTTAGTACGCTCTGTTCGTACTCCTACTCTTCTCACTCCAAAAAGCTCCGGCCGACCGCAAACTCAAGTTTAGTGTCTCACGCTAAACTTTCTAGAACAAATTTACTCCCCCATTTCATCATACAAATCTACCAGTAGGAAACGTCCAAGTTAAAAATCGCAGTAAACAGACCAACAGACATGACTCCGAGGTAACGGCAGGTGGTACGGTCCCACGCTTGTGTCGTTGCACAGCAACACTGCATTTACAACTGATCGCAAAACATGCCAGATGTCGATGTCAGCATATTAAGCATTCGTAATAAAACGGCCTCGCTCCTATCAAATTATATCAAAACTCAATCTAACTCCATGTCATAGTCTTTCTTCGAAGGCATGTAAGGTGAAAAATATTGCCATCTTGTAATTTTACCGTTTTTTTCTTTTCAATTTTTTCTTACCTACCCCTGGTTAGCACAGCCAGTTACTTGAACAGCAACTGTTACATTTCTGACGTGTTGACATCGGCGGGCAAGTTCTATCTTCGAGGCCTTCGTGACATTATCTTTCAAGAAGCTAATGCGAGACTGCCTATTGGCCTTTTTTTCGCTGACTTACCTGGATGCAGAGGGTGTTCAGCTGTCTCCCTGACAATACGTTCTCCAGACTTTCACAACAGAATACATGCAATCATGGTTTGCCGAGACACTGGCGTGCCACAACTTCCCAGGCATTATGATTAATGATCTCTGGCACAGAACTGAATCAGAATGGAATCATCCAAGCTCAGTTCCACTCTGTGCTCAGTCTGGTACTAGCCATTTTTTCTGCCTAAACTGGCCGACTACAGACCATATTTTCTGCACTGTATACACCAAATAACCTGAAAATTTAATCATGCATTCCTCCTACTATAATACATGTGCACAATAAATAAATTTTCCTTACTTCGATTCTTTTTGGTGTTTCAATTTTAATAGGATTTAGTGTATTTGTCACACACACCTTCCACATAATTTTTCATTCAGAATGATAAACGCAATAGTATTGTGTTTGCACATAATCTCCAACTGAAGAGAACGAAAAAAAGATTAAGCTGAGATAAGTTGTAAAAGGACACGTGAAAAACCGCCAGAATCCACAGAGTCTAAGACAGGAAGTTCTTCTTGTGTTGTTTCTTGGCTGATACCCTAAGTGTTAAAAACACCGTGCTTTACTAATAACTTAACGTCTCCGTTAATTGTGCACCTCTTTGCCTCGAGTCCTTTCGAAAGTACATTATTATTACAATATTGATATATCTTCACTAGCGTTTTGCCTTTATTGCGGAAGTAGTATTCCATCAGATTACATTGAAAATTGTAGATGAGCTACCATGTAAGTTCTAACGAAGGCTATTGGTGTAATTTTTTCTTCTGTATGCTGTGAACACCAGAAGATATCAGCTGCTAGGCCGCGGCGACTGACTAAATCTCCATTGTGATTCTCTCTTGAAGAATGCTTCGCACTTGGCCTCTGCTGATTTTGCCGGTAGGCAGGCGAGGGATGGAGTCAAGCACGAACACGCCTCCTCGTAATAGCTTCTCCTCGCTGCCGCATGCTTTCTCTGAAATACAAAACAAACACAAATCTTTACTTCACTGCTATGAACACTGTAGGATAGTTTACGTAGTTCACAATTCTAAGACACAGAAGGCATTTGCTTCGTGGCAGTGACGTAAATCTAAAATACACTGAGGCGCCAAGGCAACTGGTATAGGCATCCGTATGCAAATACAGATATAAGTAAACAGGAAGAATACGGCGCTGCGGTCGGCAACGCCAATATAAGAAATGAGTGTCTGGCGCAGTTGTTAGATCCGTTACTGCTGCTTCAATGGCAGGTTATTGAGATTTAAGTGAGTTTCAACACGTTGTTGTAGTCGGCGCACGAGCGATGCTACACAGCATCTCCGAGGTAGCGATGAAGTGGGGATTTTCCCGTACGACCATTTAAAGAGTGTACCGTCAATATCAGGGATCCGGTAATACATCAAATCTCCGACATAGCTGCGGCCGAAAAAGAAGAACGTGACCAATGATGACTGAAGAGAATCGTTCAACGTGACAGAAGTGCAATCCTTCCGCACGTTTCAGCAGATTTCATTTATGGGCCATCAACAAGTGTCAGCGTGCAAACCATTCAGCGAAACATCATCGATATGGGCTTTCGGAGCAGAAGGCCCACTCGTGTATCCTTGATGATGACTGCACGACACAAAACTTTGCGCCTCGCCTGGGCCCGTCAGCACCGACATTGGACTATTGATGACTGGAAACATATTGCCTGGCCGGACGAGTCTCTTTTCACATTGCATCGAGTGGATGGACGTGTACGGGTATGGACACAACCTCATGAATCCACGGACCCTGCATGTCAGCAGTTGACTATTCAAGATGGTGGAGGCTCTGTAATGGTGTGGGGCGTGCACAGTTGGAGTGATATGGGACCCCTGATAACTCCTAGATACGGGTTTGACAGGTACGTAAGCATCCTGTCTAGTCACCTGCATCCATTCATTTCCATTGTGCATTCCGACGGACTTGGATAATTCCAGCAGAACAATGCGACACCCCACACATGCAGAACTTCTCCAGAGTGGCTCCAGGAACACTCTTCTGAGTAAACAAATCCACAAACAAATCCACTGGCTGCCTAACTCCCCAGACATGAACATTATTGAGCATATCTGGGATGCGTTGCAACGTGCTGTTCAGAAGAGATCTCCACCCTCTCGTACTCTTACGGATTTATGGACAGCCCTGCAGGATTTGTGATGTCAATTCCTTCCATCACTACTTCAGATGTTAGTCAGATGCATGCAACTTCCTGTTGCGGTACTTCTGCGTGGTCGTGGGGGCCAGCCCAGTAAAAATGTACAGCACAGTAAAAATGATTCAGTACAGTTACGATTCAGAACAGTAACCCATCGTTTCATTACTTTGCTGATTGGTTTGATACGACCCACCACGAATCCATCACCCATGTCAACCGCATTACCACAAAATAGCATTTGCACAGAACGTCCTCAGTTGTAAGATCTATTCTAGAGATATTAGCCTCTATTGCTCCATCAAGTGTTATGGAAGTTATTAAGTTGGTGCAAAAGTTCGTAGCGTTTTTGTTTTGCATGTTGATATTCCGTTTATTATTGATTTACTTATTGATTATTATTTTCTATTTGTAGTTCACTGTTGGCATTTGAGTTTACACATTACCATTTTGTCATTTGGAGATAGTGAGTGGAGCTGTGGACGCTTCAAAATGGAGTGACAAGCGCAGAAATCGGAACATTTACAACATATTGTTCTGTTTTGAGTTCAATAGAGGGGCGTCAACAGCAGAGGCGACCAAAAACATTTGCGTCGTGTATGGGGATAATGCCATTGGACTGAGCACGGCAAGAAAATTGTTTTCTCATTTTATGGGGGATTGTTTTGACATTAGTGAGTCTCACGTTCAGGAAGAAGTTCGGGGTCTGTAGAAGGCCATTTAAACTCCTTAATCCACAATGATCCACTTCCGTGTACTCGAAACAGGCAAATGTGATGAACTGTGATCATTGCACCATCGTGCGACATTTGCATGCAATGGGCAGGTTCAAAAATCGGGTAAATGGGTACCTCATGCTGTAAACTTGTATCACAGAAAGCGGCGGGTGACCACATGTGCATTTCTTCTCACTCGTCATCAATTTGCTTTTCAACAACAGCGACCACTCCCATCTTGTATCGTTACTGGTGACGAGAAATTGTGTCTTTATACTAACATAAGGAAAAACAAGAAATGCTGAGGCCAAACAAAGCAGACACACCCCGCAAAAAGAAAAAAAATGGCTCTGAGCACTATGGGACTTAACATCTGTGGTCATCAGTCCCCTAGAACTTAGAACTACTTAAACCTAACTAACATAAGGACATCACACACACCCATTCCCGAGGCAGGATTCGAACCTGCGACCGTAGCAGTCGCGCGGTTCCGGACTGAGCGCCTAGAACCGCTAGACCACCGCGGCCGGCCGTAAAAAGAATCGCGCGCATCCACAGCAGATAGTGGTATGCATCTGGTGGAACACCGACGGTGTCGCGTACTACTAATTGCTTCCCCAAGGGGTAACAATCACTGCTGATACTGATTGTCAATAACTGAAATGTCTTGTAGACGGTATCCAAGAACAACGACCAGGAAGATGGTATTTTTCCGAAAGCCTGATTATTTGTCTTCAGAGTTGGATTCTACAAACTAACCTGCATATGATTTTGGTTGCCAGTTCCCCCAATGATTTTATAAATTGTCGAAGGAATTTTATCACTGCATTTCGCATTATTTGATTACAGGTCTTCCACGGCTCCGTTAAACATTGACTCTAATGATGGATTCCTTAAATATTCCCTACCAACTCACTGTTCTTCTTCTATCACATGATCAGACAGTTCCTCTCCATCGTAGAAGCATTCATTGTACTTATTCAATTCATCCGCCTTCTTCCTTGCGCTTAACAGCAGTAGCAGCAGCAGCAGCAGCAGCAGTACTAGTAGTAGTAGTCGTCAGTGGGTCATGGACATGTCTTGGTATTACAATTAAAGGGCAACAAAGTTATAATATTCATATACACAGGCATTTACATGCTTACAGGAGTAGTCCAACAGGGATGGGACAGGTAGTCGACCACGGCTTTATAGTAGGAACCATTCCGGCATTTGTGTGAAATACTTTAGAGAACACATGGAAAACTTAATTTAGGATGGCAGGATGAGTTCCCGAATACAAGGCCAGTATTTTTGCAACAGTGCACACTCATTCGGCATATCCCTAGTGTACAACAGAGGCTGCAAAGAAGTTATTTAATAATGTAAAAGGCTACAGATACTCTGTACACTCATGTCTCACTCCGTCACTGCACACAATACACATACTCACTATATAAACATGTTTCATAATTTAACACTACACACATTGTCAGCTAAATATACCATCAATGTTTGGTTCGTATTTTGATTTCTATTTCCTAGCGTGAAGATCTAAGTCGGCAACCCTGTATAAAGAGTTAAATTTTGAGCTCAGAAAGAGGATGAGATATTACCATTGTACACTGCCTAGCTTTGGGAGTAAACTTTTCTAGAAATGGAAAAAGAAAAGCAGGTAACAAAGTGCGAAGGTGTTATATGAGAAGATAGACGCCTTATTACCGTTCTTATTAATTTTTTATGTTTCATTCTTTATCAATACTCTGTTCTCTTTAACTAAGTAATCCTTCACTTTATAGAATGTATTGCTTAACAGAAACTTTTTAACCGAATTTTTAAATAAGTTTGTTTTTTAAGCTCTTTAAGCTCCTTTGACAATTTGTTGTTGTATTACTCCTTGGTAGAAAATGCTGTTTTGAATTTTATGTTTATTCTTTTTCGGTAGATTTCAATCTAGATCTTGTTCTATAGTCATGGAGAGAGCGGTTTATGCAGTAATTATCAATGTTATTTTTGTAAGTGGAATTCGTCCTTGGTTTTAATCTTGCCGTAGGTTGTTTGGCTTTTCTATATGCTGAATCATTTTCAGTTTCTCCACATTTTCCCAGCAATCATTTCGCCTTTACCGCCCTGACATTCCTATAAACAGACTATATATGTCAAGTCCAAAGAAAGGTCAAGTACGTAAAAAATGAAGTGTTCGGACGGACATGTTGAGAAATGCCGTATACTTATATAAAGTCCTTCTGGATTGTAGGATCACGACGTGCTGTAAATTGATCAACCATTGTTTTGGGCACCAATGAATGTGGTCTTAACCAGGATGTAATACTACTACAAAAGTGACCAAATCATCTGCTCATCATTTCACAATATGACTTGTTGTACGATACGAAAGAATTTTATGTACGCTGACTTCAGTCGCGAAAACCTACGAAGATGCAAGTGCTATGAAGTTTCAGACACAGCAAGAGCACATTTTCCCGCTACTGATAGGTGTAGAAACTGTGCAGACTCGATTCATAGTGAACTGGAGACCTGCATAAAATGCGTAGTTTGGTACAAACGTCCAGAAATGTCTATGTCAAAAAGAACGGACACCACATACATGATTAAGGCGATGATTGCCAATGATCTCTGCAGTCCCACACTCGACCTCTTACAGGATTCGGCGAGAAGCCGCGAGTAATGAGGCTAATTTGCGGGGGCACTACATCAGTAGTGTGTGGCATAAGTTGAGAATTTGGATCTGAGCGGGGGCGCGTGCTACGGTAGTCTTTGGTCACTGTGTCCAGATGGCATGGCGGTCAGCGCATATGCCTAATAAGCAAGAGACATGGGTTATAATATCCCGGTCTGGCACAAATTCTTTAGGTATACTTGAGAAAAGAGACAGCATTGGTCGTATATTTTTTACTATCGCAAAATCGATTTTCTGTCACTGAGTGACCATCTTCAGTGCTATATTGTATAACTTAAATTAGGATGCACTGTTGTCACTAAGCTTACGGCAAGTTATACAATATAGCACTGAAGATGGTCACTCAGTGACAGAAAATTGATTTTGCGATAGTAAAAAATATACGACCAATGCTGTCTCTTTTTTCAAGTATACCTATTATCTGGTCGTAGTGCACAAGACAACATGGAGTCGCCAATCAACAAATTCTTTACTTGCTCCATTGAGGTAAATCAGCGCCCTTTGAGAGCTAATGTCTTTAATTCCTTTGTATCTCCAAGCATGGCAGACAGGGATGCTCACACAAAATTGACGACTTTCTGATATCAGATGAACTGGGACTTGTCCAGGACCGCGTCATCAGCGTTTATAAGGATTTGAGTAGCTCCTAAGTCCCGTTTCCTGCTTTAGTTAGGCATATTGACTGGACAGTAGAAGGTACCATATGCAGGACTGCTGAATGTTTCTCTAACTTTCATCAGAGACACGTGTTTTTCGCAAATCTTTAACTCAAGGAATAAGACTACGAGCTGCTAGTTCGGTCTGGAGTAGGGCGAGAAACTACTACGGACAAAGGCGCGGCAGTCTGCATTAGCCCTATTCAGACAGTTTGGCTCTACAGACTGGCGCCAGCAACTGACCCGATGGTACGCATCCCGTCCTCAGCATTACAGCTTATGGGAAAATTCTTCAGTGCTCAAGAAACGTTATCATATTATGCAGGGTTTTACAGCCGATGGTTACGTCAGTTGAAACTTCCTGGCCGCGAGGCCATGGTCGATAAATAAAACTGTCCCATGATGTTTCGTCGCCGCCAACAATAAATACGAAGTGACTTGGTGTTGTGGGTTGGCAGGAGAGCCAACACCGGGGTAATAGAGGAAGCCGAAAGGCACGCGTTTTAGCTCACGCAGGCTGGCGTGAGGTATGATTCAGTATCAATAGTAACTGGTACTGGCGCCTTGCTAGGTCGTAGCAAATGACGTAGCTGAAGGCTATGCTAACTATCGTCTCGGCAAATGAGAGCGTATTTTGTTAGTGAACCATCGCTAGCAAAGTCGGTTGTACAACTGGGGCGAGTGCTCGGAAGTCTCTCTAGACCTGCCGTGTGGCGGCGCTCGGTCTGCAATCACTGATAGTGGCGACACGCGGGTCCGACGTATACTAACGGACCGCGGCCGATTTAAAGGCTACCACCTAGCAAGTGTGGTGTCTGGCGGTGACACCACACTTGGCATCACGACCCAAAGACCTCACTATGCTGAAGATATATCTATGAAGATACATCGAATTACGAAATCTGACAAATAATGTAAGGAAAGCTCAATCTTATCTCCACTATCGTCATGGGGCATAGTAATTTTTATTTGATGTTTAATCATCAAGTCATCAAGATAGATTTTTGTTATTTCAACATAATTTGAGGATGCTTGCGGTTTGTTGACGTAATTACCGTGGGTTCAGTAATTCCAGTACCCTATTTCTTCACTCTTTGTACTTTTAGTGACCTTTAACAGAATAATGAAGCTTGTATATGTCATCTACATCATCTTCAAGTTCTATAGATCTGGAAAGGCTTATGCACAGAATATGCAATAACTTGGATGAGGCACATAGTTGCACCTTAGCCTGCTACTAACTTACAGCACATGATTGTTATTGGATCATTTTTATGTTAGGTCACGTTTGTGTTTTAGTCTGTACTATAATTTGTACAACACTGTCATACTGTAATCTATACAATGTTATATTCTCACTCTTAACATAGTGACCAGGCCAACTGAGACCTTGATGTACACTTTTCATTATGCCTTTTCTATGAGTTAGATGGCATGACTACTGCAAAAAAATATTACTATGTTACATGACGATGGTGGTGATAGGATTTATCTTTCTTTGCGTTATTTGTCACATTTTGCAATCGAACAATGTACATATTGATATATCGACATAGGTATATCTTCAGCATAATAAAATATTTGAGCTGTGATGCCAAGTCACTTCGCATTTATTATTGTCATCTCATATGAATAGGACGATTACTGCTCTTGTACACGTTATGAATGAGTTTTTTATTATGTGCTTCATGCGGATTAAAACATTCAGTGCTTTGTTTTCTAATTATTCATGACAAATGAAATGTTTTAAGATATTTTCGTAAATATATTATTATGTGATTGCTAGGGGCCAATTTTTATTGTCTTAATGTTGTTTTACAAATTGTAATGTTGTGTTGTTAGGTGCCAGCTAGTGGCTTACGGCCGAAACCGATAGTACTAACAAAATCCAGTTAATGCAGTTCAGTGTCATGAGGTCTTGCTAAAAAATTTAAACTGATATCATTTCCATTTCTAAGCAGCCATAATAGTACTTCTACGTTGTGTTTTACTGTAATACTGACAAGGGAGTGGTCAGACTTGTCATATCGAAACCTGTCTTGCTTTTTTACCACTGTAAGTTAACGTTGGAAAAAGTCCGTATGCAGTATTTTAGCCGCTGACATAACTTAGAACTCTGTAAAAAAACATTATGAAATAAGACATTTATCACATGGTTTCCGCGCTTGTAACTGCATATTGCACAGCCCTGACCTCTCTCCCTATGTTACGCCAACGCCATGGCATCTAGGGACAAGGCGGCGTCAGCTGCACGCCGGCCTCTTGCCACAACATGGGAGACTTGATTCGACCAGTGAAATCAATCGGGAGATAATTAAACATTCGTTGACAAGTAAAATTGATATGTTATCTACAACAGTCTTTCCAGGCTGCTATGGGATGGACACGAATAAATTTAGAACAAGTCAAAATCAATTTCATTTCGTAAAAATGCGAAATATTGATGTGATGTTCCGAACATCCATTTTTTGTGCGCCAAGAACACACAAGTAAAGACAAAACTGGGCTGGTGAATCAGGCCTAATACCAATATATTTAGAGTGGCACACATATTTAATCAGATTCAGAAACCGTGGAGAGGAAAACTAATAATGTACTACTGATTGCAATTTAAGAATATTGTCACAGTAGTATACTGGAAACTGCAATGATCTGCACACAATAATTTTCTCTGTTAGTTCTCTGTAAAATGCGTTCCACTGACGAAAAAATTCTCTGTTTAACGGCTGAATTACGTTCGTCCTGCCGGGTCTAATCTGAAGTGTCTCTTCTTCTTTGTTAGGGTGAGCTCGATATACAGCTTTTAATGAATCAGAGCTTCTATTACTTGACCACTAATCTAGAAGGAGAAGAGATTTATTCCCGCAGAACGGAAGAAAAGCATGATGCATGAAAACTGCAACATTTTCTTGAATTTTCTCATTTTAAAAGAGATGAAGGGCGCTCTGTTTAATTGATTGGTGGCAGAAAGTTCCTATGGGACCAAACTGCTGAGAGCATAAGCCCCTAGGCTTAAACACTACTTAATCTAATTTATTTACTGTAAGGACAACACTCACACCCATGCCCGAGGGAGGATTCGAACCTCCGGCGGTTGGAGCCGCGCGAACCGTGGCAAGGCGCCTTAGACCGCAAGGCCATCCCACGTGGCAGTTTAATTGTTAAAAACCAATCAACAGCCAAGATCACATAAAATATTTTTTTTTAAATTCAAGACAACTGGTTTCAAGAGACTGCGCTATCATCTTTCAGGTTTAAAAGTTTTTGTTGTAAAACTTGTTCATTTTACGCTGACCTCACGCACAAAATGTTTGCGTCCCATTTTTTTCCACAATATCGTCTGCGTAGAACATTGTTTATTGACACGTGGTCCAAACGTCCGGTTGATTCTTGAAGAATATTGTTTAAGAGGCAATGAAATATTCCGACTAATTGTGGGCATTATAGTGTACGAATGCGTGAGTGCAGTCGTGGACTGCGCAGTCGCCTCTTATGTTTTTCTCCTCTGAACGAAGGTGTTCTTTTAGCACGCGTTTCCTTTTGAAAACCAGACTGATCTGCATTGTAAATGTAAGATTCACAAAAAGTAGAGATCTTATGCTTTGCATTCGTAATTAAAGCTTGTATCGTTTCGGTTCTAATGACTTCATTTTTCGACCTGTTTCTGGATACAAATTTTGTTATTTTTCTTGCCACAATTTTATGTGATCTTTTGAAGCGTCTAATACAACTTCGAGAAACTGTAAATTCCTTAGCGCCTATCACGTTGGCAATATCTAACGCCCAGTCACGTGATGTTGTATCGATGACACTATATAACTTTTGTGTGGCTTTGATAAACAGCTCGAAAAGTTGCGCATTTAACTCGTCGTAATTTCCGGTCGACTCTTACGTCGTCCAGCGACTTCCTTTTGTCACTATATAATTCGCTTTCAGAAGGGACAAAACGATATTTATTATGAACAGTTCTGACACGTAGGCGTTTCTTTCCACTTTCTTTAAAACAATACATCACTGCTTTTTCTTTGTCTGATAAGTTAATTTTAGCTCCTGGTGTTGCATCCCGATGTACAGTCTGCAAATCATATGTTTGTCGTTTCCAGTCACATGTCTGCACTATTTACACACCCGTCCAGAAGTTTAACTGCCGTTTCGCACATCACATTGTCTTCAGGCGTGTTTTCTGTTGACGGCGTCATTTTGCGTCTCTTGTATACCTCATAGTAAGCATCAAAACATTTACTGGGCTTGCCATCACCTGTGAGAGGAGAGTGTTCAGCGTAAAGCTGTTTGCGGAGTATAGATGCAGAAGCGCAGAATACCTCCCATAACTCGAACTAGCGTCAGCACGATGTATTTCGGCATACGTACCATAAATTAAAAGAAAGTGCATTCCAAAGAAACGAGTTTTAGTTTCCCTTTTTCACCGAGACGTCGCAGCGATAATCCTCTTTAGTGAACGCCTGCGATTAGAGGCCGCACTTCCCATCCATGCGCCCAACGCTCACCATACCAACATCTCGCGACACTCGATTTCCAAGGGTGCACAACCATCACTGCAAGTGGCAGGTAAGGAAAACAGCCGCGTAATTTTGTCTACGTGACTTCCTGTTCATGTCAGCAGCTCCAATTTTGTAGCCTGCCGGGTGGCCGAACGGTTCTAGGCGCTACAGACTGGAACCGCGAGACCGCTACGGTCGCAGGTTCGAATCCTGCCTCGGGCATGGATGTGTGTGGTGTCCTTAAGTTAGTAAAGTTTAAGTAGTTCTAAGTTCTAGGGGACTGATGACCTCAGAAGTGAAGTCCCATAGTGCTCAGAGCCATTTGAACCAATTTTGTATGCGGATGTTTTTCACAGTTATGTATATATCCATGTATGTATTGAACTGGGGACCTAGAAGCGTGGGAGAGGCTTCGCCCTCGCCATAGCTCTCTGTGATACATAACCCGACAACAGGCTACAGCAGTCCACTCACCCCACCGCCGCCCCACACCGAACACAGAGTTATTGTGCGATTCGGCCCCCAATGTCATTCCAGACGAGTGTAACCGCAATGTTTGCGTGGTAGAGTAATTATGGTGTACGCGTACGTGGAGACACTGTTTGTGCAGCAATAGCCGACATAGTGTAACTGAGGCGGAATAAGGGAAACCAGCCCGCATTCTCCGAGGCAGAAAGGGGGGGGGGGGTTGTTTGGGGGAAGAGACCAAACAGTGTGGTCATCGGTCTCATCGGATTAGGGAAGGATGGGGAAGGAAGTCGGCCGTGCCCTTTCAAAGGAACCATCCCGGCATTTGCCTGGAGCGATTTTGGGAAATCACGGAAAACATAAATCAGGATAGCCGGACGCGGGATTGAACCGTCGCCCTCGCGAGGCAGATGGAAAATCGCCTTAAAATCCGTCCATAGGCTGGCCTGCACACCAGACCTCGACACTAATCCGCCGAACGGATTTTTCGCAGTTAACATTGGTAAAAAAATCAACACGTATTTTGGAATAACAAGTCTGACCATTCCCTTGTGAGTACATATTGTAAGAGAGAGATGTCGCCTTACCTTTGACCAGTTGCTTCAGATCGTCAATAGTGACGGTGGCACCCGGTGCCAGCACGACGAAGGCGGCTGGGTGCTCCTGGTCTTCGTCATGAGGTAGGCCCAACACCACCGCCTCAGACACCTGCGGGTGTTCCAGCAACCACGCCTCCAACTCCGACGGCGAAACCTGCGGGCCAGTCACTCCACTATATATCGCTGAGAAGCACGTACACTATCCGATCAAAAGTATCAGGACACCCCTGTGTAGCGCAGAATTGATCACTAGTTGTCAGGGAGGTGGTCTCGTCAGTGTAAAACGAGGCGGGGTGTATTGTGGTGTCAGTAGAGAAACAGTAACAACAGAAGACGATGGTCAGGAGAACTCAGTCGAATCGAACGCGGACTAGTCATTGGATGCCACCTGAGTAACAGATCCATCAGAGACTTTCAACCCTTGTGAAGCTTCCCAAGTAGACAACTGGTGATGTGACTGAAGTGGAAACGGCAAGGAACAACCATTGCTAAACCAGGACTAGACACACCTCGTTTTCTGAAGGGCAGGGTCCGTCGAGCATTGCGGAGCACGGTTGTAAAAAGTCGCATGCACCCTTTGATACAGCATCATCTGTCGGTTGTGGACGATAACTTTCATGTAATGAATTGGACTTTCCAGAGAGCTAAACTGAATCCAATAGAACACCACTGGGATGAGTCGGAACGTTGACATCGCTCCAGATCCCAACGTTCAACAATACTGCCTGCTCTGGTTTCGGCCTGCCATTCCTCCACTGTCATTCATACCAGTCTTTAAAAGTGTCCCTGTTAAAGGTAAAGCTGTCATAAAGGTGAAGGGTGGACACATCCCATATTAGCGTCCACTGTTAGGCCTGCAGAGACTCCTGATCAAAAATGGACTCTAAATACATCACTGCACTGTGGCACACAAATCGTATCAGATGCCGTCAGATCAGAATATTTTTACTATCCAAATAACATATAAAGTGGCGCTAAATATTCAGATATTTTTGTGCAATGCAGGGGCGAACGACATGCTGCTTCGAAAACATTAATGTAAGCAGAAACGTTGGTCACCTAAAGAGGGGTACAATTTTTGGGAGAGGACTAAAGCGTTTTTGAAGAATTTGTGGCTGCTTGCTTTCTTCACCAACAAGTTGCGAAAAAGTTTAAAGAGAAGGCATTAGAAGCAATTCTGTGTGAAGATCAGGGCGACGTCAGCTCTACTGAAATAAAAGTACCGGATGTTATGAATGATGGTGTTGTGCATCAGTATCAGCATAATAAAATAGGACCCTGAAGTGGACCTAAATCAAGACGAAGTGGAATTGCTTTGAGCCGTACGTTGTGTGAGTGATGACTCAGAATATTGATCTTGTTGTGATGTATTTAGTTGAGCACCATACTGGGAAATTAAAGATAGGTTACCTATATTTATGTGCTTTTCTTTTTATCGAATTCAACGTCTGTATCGTCTAAATAAGAATCTATTCTGCAAATCCTGCTTTTTAAACCAAGTTGCTGTAATTATATCACTGAACTAGCAGAGGGCAGAACATCGATGATTAACGTGGGCGTTCCATTCCTCCAGGAACGTCCTACCACATGAACTCGTTTCCAACCTTGAGGCCAGAATGGGAGCGCGTTGCAGAGCGTGCATGGCAGTCCGTGGTGATTACACGCCGTGTCAGATGGTTCAAATGGCTCTGAGCACTATGCGACTTAACCGCTGAGGTCATCAGTCGCCTAGAACTTAGAACTAATTAAACCTAACTAACCTAAGGACATCACACACATCCATGTCCGAGGCAGGATTCGAACCTGCGACCGTAGCGGTCACGCGGTTCCAGACTGAAGCGCCTTTAACCGCACGGCCACACCGGCCGGCACGCCGTGTCCTGCTGTTCGTAATGTCCAGGGGACCATCGTAGTGTAGTTATTGTCTTAAAACATAGGTTCATTGCTCTTCATCTCGTTGTGTATTTCTTTCAGTTGCCTTCTGCACTATACTGTAACAGTTGTTTCTATGTATGATCAAAGTTTCATCATACCATGACACTTGGCAGTGGCACATCATGCGAAAGTCACTTTCACTTTTACGTTTTGTGCACCAGTGAACATAACAATCAATATCTTTTCATCATAGCAATTACAATATGAAAAGAATAATACACCTATATATTAATAAAATCGAATGGTCGTTTGCCTGTGTTTTAATGGTCGTTCTGAGATAAATGGAACGTTGGCGGACTGACTACAACACGTGTACTTTGATGCATGTTATTTACCTGGTGTAGAGCTGACATTGGGAGGGTGGCGGTAATTTATGCACAGCCTTGTGCAACCTCTCAACAGACGTTAAAGTAGGTCACTTCAGCCATAATAGCCAAGTGTTCCTCATGCTGTACAGCATCGAAATTTCACCTCACTCCCCTGAGGTTCTGAAAAGTTCTCTATGGCCATGCTCATAAGTCACATTGGCCAACTCAGGTGGGTCATTTCACCAGTCTAATTATTTGGCAACAATGTTTGTTGTCATTTACTAACACCCTACTTCGCGCTGTACTAGGCACAGACATTCGCGAAGGAATTTCCTCTCCGAAAGCATTCCAGTCTTATCTTCAGCTACGTTTCGCGTCTCCCCTATCTACAAACTTAGTTTCTCGCTGTCCACAGTTTTTCAGCGTTGTTCGACCAGCTTTTATTGAGCAAAACTCTGCGCCCGACCGACAACACGCAGTGGTTGCGCATCTGCACAGACCTTTAAGGGAGTTTGAGGAGCAGGGAATAGCAATGGGAGGAAAGTATTCCATTTATTGCAGAGCTCTCTGGATAGTGAGTACCAGCTAATTAGTATTTTAAGCGGGTGATGTCACCCGTGAATTAAGCTGTTGACACAGATCTTGACTAAGAACATCATATACCGATTATTGTAGAGATGCCGTGAACAATTTAGACGGTTACCTCAACTACGCTATTGAGAACAGCATCACGCACAACGCTGGGAAAGCTCGTCACATTAAAGTGAAGTATGTGTCACTCTTGTGAGCGACACGACAAGCAGTGGATGAAACGTCTAAATTCAGTTTCAGGAGTCGCTCAACAAAATGGAGTGATCACATATGGCCGTTATTATTGTTTCACATCATATATGGCGTGGTCTGCGTCCGGAAACAGGTTACTTGCTCAATTAATTTTCAGATCCATTCTGTGTACCCGTAAATTACCTGTGATTCCCAGTATTTTCACTAGTTCGTTTTAGGATTAAGTTTCCTGAAAGAGAGCTGCTGAATAATAATAGGCACAGATGCAATAAACAGTGGAGAATCAAAAAACGGCGGTTTGGAACAAAAGAACTTGTTAAATAAGAAAGACTGAATTCTCACATCTCCATGAATGAGGATTACCTTGGATGGGAATACACAGTTTTACAGAATCATGAATGCTGACTCCGCTACACTGGTGAGAGAGAAGTCATGACATGAGCAATGGGAAATACAATCTGTTCTTGAATATATTCTTACAGCGCTGTAAACACACTTTTCCATTACCATAGGTCAGGAACAGTTACAGTGGAAACTGACGCCCGGAGGAGAGAGCTTCGATTATTGCAGAGCTGTAATCTTCTAGCTATAATTTCGAATTAAAGCAGCACTGCAAGCTGTATTGCAAAGCATGTCAAAAAAAGCTAAAATCACATACTATGCACAAAATATCAAAATTCCAAAACTAAAACAAAGGCAGCTTTCAATGTTATTAGGGATGAAGCGAACAAATTGGGTAAAACAAATTATTTTCTTCTCCTGATAATAGCAGCAGTGACATGTATGACGTTAAATTCTCTACTAAATTCAAGTAATTTTTCGTAACAGTAGCTGAAATTAGGGGCGAAAAATGGACTGTCGAAAGCATATCCGTCAGACTTACGTAGACAGGCAAGTTTGCCAAGTAAAATGTCCATCCAAAATTTTACTTGGCAAAGATTAGTTGGTTTGAGATTGGGCATAGCCCGAAACCGGTCACCGGCTAAAAAACTCTGACTGCCTATTTTTGCATCACACATTAAAATGAGTTACTGTCTCACAAAAAACAGCACGAAGGAGTTATGCTTTCCCATTGTGTCGGTCTGTAGGTGGTATTGCTAGTATAGTTTCACTCAGTACTTCCTTACGGCACAAATCTCTAGGGCAATGCAGTTAAGGTCGAAAAAGTATTCATTCTACAAAAACACGCAGTAGGAATATTGTGCAAATTTCATAAGCGAACATTTTGCAGGACCCTCTTCATAGACATAGTGATCCTCATCTGTACATACGAACGTATAGTACATGATGGTATTTATAAACAATGACGAGAGAGAATTTAAGATGAACTGTACAATTCACAGCCACAATACTAGAATTAAAAATAAGTTTCGTAAAGACTATGCATTCCAAACTAGAGTTCAGAACGAAGTTTCATATTCTGGTGCAATAGTCATTACCAGGTTACCAACAGAAATCGGACAAGAAACTAAAATTTCCCGGATAATCAGAAATAAAGTAGACGAATACCTCATGAGCCACACCTTCTGCTGTTTACGAGTATATGACTTAATGTACGTAAATTCTGCTTAACTATACCGTTTATAAAAAGGGATCTTGACGTTACCAGTGTAAAGACAGCTGACAGCGGTCTGTCTTACGTTAGTTAAAAGGTTTGTTTGAAGTGTTGGGCAAAAACAGCAGCTGAGAAGTAGAAGAGCAGGAGCTCTGACTTGTTTCAAAGAAGCAGTTTCGCTGTTAACATACATCGTACATAAACAAGTGCAAAACTATATAGAAGTAACTCGCATAATCATATAATCATCAATAAGGGTGGATTGGTACTATAGTCAGATTAAAATTATTTTATAGTTGCTACTTCAAGTGCTGGAGCGAGTTTCCTCGCAATCAGAGCGCTCAATGTCACGCCCTAACCGGTCGCCGTTGCCAAACTGCCATTTTAATTTCATATTTCATAACATATGATAACCACACACACACATACATACACACACACACACAAACACACACACACACACACACACACACACACACACACACACACACACACACACAAACAAACAAACAAAACGATACTAACGATATAGCCTATACGTGTTTCATATACAGCACTAACTAAACACTACTGATCCTTCCACACTAGTCACGAGTCAGTGTCACATATACAGCTACTACACTCCTGGAAATGGAAAAAAGAACACATTGACACCGGTGTGTCAGACCCACCATACTTCACAATTTATATTTCACAATTTATTTTTCAAATTCCCTTTTCGAAACTATTCCAGTTGTCATTAGGTGTGAATGTGACACTATATCCGTAACCAAAAACTGAAGCTTAAAACTGTATACGTACCGTTCCGTTGTATTACCACTGGCCACACGTGCTGCTCCATATACTTACAGGTTACCTTTTTAACAACACTTGACTCACTGCAAATAACGTGATCGGTGGTGTAATATATATTTGGTTAAAATAATGAAACTGTTTCATAACCGTAAAATACCTAGACTAGAATAACGGGAGCTTTTGTATGGATAACATTTGTTACGAATACAGTGTTATTTTGCATTTTCAATTACAAATATAATGGCACAATCGCATTTGATGTAAATTGGAACAGTTTAAAAAATTTGGGAAAAAAGATTGTAATATACACTCCTGGAAATGGAAAAAAGAACACATTGACACCGGTGTGTCAGACCCACCATACTTGCTCCGGACACTGCGAGAGGGCTGTACAAGCAATGATCACACGCACGGCACAGCGGACACACCAGGAACCGCGGTGTTGGCCGTCGAATGGCGCTAGCTGCGCAGCATTTGTGCACCGCCGCCGTCAGTGTCAGCCAGTTTGCCGTGGCATACGGAGCTCCATCGCAGTCTTTAACACTGGTAGCATGCCGCGACAGCGTGGACGTGAACCGTATGTGCAGTTGACGGACTTTGAGCGAGGGCGTATAGTGGGCATGCGGGAGGCCGGGTGGACGTACCGCCGAATTGCTCAACACGTGGGGCGTGAGGTCTCCACAGTACATCGATGTTGTCGCCAGTGGTCGGCGGAAGGTGCACGTGCCCATCGACCTGGGACCGGACCGCAGCGACGCACGGATGCACGCCAAGACCGTAGGATCCTACGCAGTGCCGTAGGGGACCGCACCGCCACTTCCCAGCAAATTAGGGACACTGTTGCTCCTGGGGTATCGGCGAGGACCATTCGCAACCGTCTCCATGAAGCTGGGCTACGGTCCCGCACACCGTTACGCCGTCTTCCGCTCACGCCCCAACATCGTCCAGCCCGCCTCCAGTGGTGTCGCGACAGGCGTGAATGGAGGGACGAATGGAAACGTGTCGTCTTCAGCGATAAGAGTCGCTTCTGCCTTGGTGCCAATGATGGTCGTATGCGTGTTTGGCGCCGTGCAGGTGAGCGCCACAATCAGGACTGCATACGACCGAGGCACACAGGGCCAACACCCGGCATCATGGTGTGGGGAGCGATCTCCTACACTGGCCGTACACCACTGGTGATCGTCGAGGGGACACTGAATAGTGCACGGTACATCCAAACCGTCATCGAACCCATCGTTCTACCATTCCTAGACCGGCAAGGGAACTTGCTGTTCCAACAGGACAATGCACATCCGCATGTATCCCGTGCCACCCAACGTGCTCTAGAAGGTGTAAGTCAACTAGCCTGGCCAGCAAGATCTCCGGATCTGTCCCCCATTGAGCATGTTTGGGACTGGATGAAGCGTCGTCTCACGCGGTCTGCACGTCCAGCACGAACGCTGGTCCAACTGAGGCGCCAGGTGGAAATGGCATGGCAAGCCGTTCCACAGGACTACATCCAGCATCTCTACGATCGTCTCCATGGGAGAATAGCAGCCTGCATTGCTACGAAAGGTGGATATACACTGTACTAGGGCCGACATTGTGCATGCTCTGTTGCCTGTGTCTATGTGCCTGTGGTTCTGTCAGTGTGATCATGTGATGTATCTGACCCCAGGAATGTGTCAATAAAGTTTCCCCTTCCTGGGACAATGAATTCACGGTGTTCTTATTTCAATTTCCAGGAGTGTATATTGACAGAGATCGTCACATAACGTGGAACCGAATTTTTGAGGGTTACAATTTATCATTTCTACTGGGTACCTGAGTTATAAATGTAACACGGTTACGCAGGGTAGTATTGTTGTGCATTGTTTAGCACCTAAACCTCTCGTGTAGCAGGTTGTAGGTTCGAATCTCATGAAACGCAAAAAAAAAAAAAAAAAATTATTTGTGAGTCTAATCAAAAGACTCATTTTTATTCACATAATCCATTTAAACGTATTTTTATTTAATTTCGAATGATATGACGCGTCATTTCCAATATCGTGTTGAATTTTTTATTTGCTCTTGTTTTTCTTCCTATCATTCTTTTTTGCTTAGAATCTGCCTGCATCGTCTGTGATCTACAACCAAGTCCCAACCAGGATTACTCATCGGTTGGTTAATCAGCAGCTTGTGTAGCCTATGTAGGGATAGTTTCAGGTAACAAATGAAAGATAGCGAGAAATTAAAGTCTGTTTTTTTACCACTGAAATTTTTGTCTTGGATTTGCTTATAGAAGTTAGCTTCAATCGCTTTGTACAAAGTGATCATGATTTCTGCCGTTGATTGCTGGTTGCCGTTTCCTCGGATATATTGCATATCATCAGGTAGTGGTTAGGTTGGGGCATGAATTCAAATCCAGGGCTACAAAACGCGTCGTTTGCTGTTGCTCAGTCATTGGTCCTTTAAGTCAGCTGACGACAGATCATCTCGTGTCTCCGTCATACCTCCCGGTGGCCGCTTCCAACATTGCTCCGGGTTACACATTAACCGCATTTGTGAAGTGACCCGCAGTGTTTGTGTGTCGCCTATAACCGAGCGGCAGCCGATGTAGCAACATTATAGTGGCAAGTGACAGACGTCAACTATCAAGCAATTTTAATTGGACTGTAGTCAAAATGTATTGTTAGTATCCTTCACATACGAGATAGCCAAAGCGCAGCATCTGCCTCTTACTGTATAAGTTAACTCGTCGCATATCCCTCAATGCTCTCTCCCTCATTATGGGATTAAAGGAACACGATGTGTAAATGAATGAATTAATTAATCAGTTGTGTGGTGACTCCCTCTTTGGGTCTTTGGCTCCAGGTCCAGCCGTCTATGGATCCCCCTGGTCGGTGCATTACTGGGCCAAGAAGTGAAGGTGAGTGCCCACCCAGGACTGCAGAGATGAATTTAATAGCACCCTTAGTGGTGGATGGAGGGTGTAACAAACAGCTGGCTTTGATGTTCCTTACCGCCTTTTCAGGAAAGTTAAATCACGAGTGCAGTCATATGTTTTGTAGGCTATGTACTGTGTATTTTTTACCGCCACTATCCGCCGGTGAAGTGTGATTTTGAGAGCTGTCATGAGTACTTACTTGAATATTCAGCTAGTTGCTCTTCCGCTTGCATGTAAGGAATGTGCGTGCGTGAGTATGAAGCCTGTATTGAGATGTGTTTAGTATCAGAGGCATGTGGTGTAGCTGTTTGTGTATGTACGAAAACACAAAATAATATCACGTGCAAACATTTTACAGTTGGGAGACAGAATACGATGGAACAGAAGAAGAACTTCAAGTATCTCCAAAACGCAGCGTCTTCTTATCAAGAACAGCGTGCCCTAGTCGACGTATTCGGCTGTTTTATAGCAGAAACCCAATGACTCATGTGTACATACCAAAGACTGGGTATGTGTTCTATTTGAAAGGAACTAAAACTCACATGGGCGCCGCGGTATTTGATGAGTTCCTTTATTCTGTCGACGATGTAAAAGTTGCCATCAGCATCGCAGTGGCCCACGTCTCCAGTATGGATCCAGCCCTCCTCGTCTGCGAAGTCTTTGATGATAGACCATCCTTTGAAGCACAGCTCACCGTCGACTCCTGGACCAAGACATTTACCGGTCTCCAAGTCCAACACCTGCAAACAGAGCAGTCACTTACAAACGTCATTGACGCTCGGGTCTTGCCATATACGTTGCGAAAGCGAGAAGCACTGTGTTGAAACTACGACACCTAAAAGATTGATTTTTCTTGTGAAGTGGCAGGCTCCAATACAACTCGTATATTAAATCAGAGTACGGTAAATACCCTTGAAATTTGCACAAATAAAAACTAAAAGCAGTGTGATCTGCTGAACGAAAGATGGGTAATGAGGACAGAAGGAAGAAAGGAAGGCAGATTAGAGTTTAACATCCCTAAAACCTCCTACTGTGCACCTGAAAGTCCTTTTACATTTCTTTTCTAGTAAGAACTAAAGTGATAACTGAGTGTCCAAATGACTGTGTATATGTTACGGCCAAATCCGGAAATCTGCCAAAGGGGGAACTTGCAGGCCAAGTCACGGAACGGCAAATGTCGCTTTAAATTGGCCGGCCAATGTGCGATCTTTTCCTTTTTTCGGGATTCGCCCGACCAGTTCGCGATGTGGCTCCGACTTATCGATCAAACTCCGAAGAAAGAAGCAAAGCAGATTTGAGTGAACAATTTAAAAGTGTATAAGTCAGGAAATCGCTGTAAATTGACCGTCTAATGTCCGATCTTTTCTTCAGTTCGGGATCTGGCCGACCAGTTTGCGAAGTGGCGTAGACAGATCGGTCAGAACAGGAAGATAAAAAAAGAGTGAATGAATACGTATAATTTCAAGCTGTTTGCAATCTACTAATTTTATCAGTTTCACTTATAAAAAATATAAACATTATACAATCTATTCGCTTTAAGAAAGTTTATTTAATACTACCGGTATTCACTTACTACAACGAGTAAAGCCTTTATGACATTTAAAATTACACAACAGTTTTTTTTATTTTCGGCATTTGCATTGATTTGAGGCACAATTAGTAGAGCAAGTGCATCGATTGTATCCTTGGCCACTTATCAGTGTAAAGACGATATGGTCGTAATGATTTTTCTTCTTTGGCCACGGATTCCAGCGTGAGCTGTTCCTCGTGCAGAATAGGGAATGCGTTCTGGAATACAGCTGCTTGAGAACACCATGTTCTGTTTACGGCTTGTATAAAGTGCCTTCGACGTTCATGAGAACCGCAAGAACGCTTCTGGAATCTCCGCGACCTCTGACATCTGGAATACGGATGCAAACATTGTCTCCAACTTTCGCAGGTGTAAATTTTGCATCTGAATTTTTAAGCATCTTTGCATGTTGTGCTTGGAGAAAATGGTTCAAATGGGTCTAAGCACTGTGGGACTTAACATCTGAGGTCATCAGTCCCTTAGAACTACTTAAACCTAACTAACCTAAGGACATCACACACATCCATGCCCAAGGCAGGATTCGAACCTGTGACCGTAGCAGCAGTGCGGTTCCGGACTGAAGCGCCTAGAACCGCTCGGCCACAGTGGTTGTGCTTGCAAATTGCCGAGAGCTCCTACCGTCCTGTTACTGATTTCTTATTTATTGTAACATAGTTTGCAAATAATTCTCTCTTCATATCCTTCCTCTGCTTCACTACTTCCACAAATTGCATTTGCCGCAGGATACACAACAATGAGCTGCACTACAATCTTCTTCACCAACTACACACAATACGTTCACCTGGTTTTTGCCAGGTAACTTATTCGACTTTCCGATGGTTCGACCTCCACGGCGGCAGTTTCATTATTGGGAGTAGTCTCTATATTTATAGCGTCCTCCATTTCTTGTTCGACTTTCTCAAGGCTTTCCTCTGTCACTATGTCATCAATAATTTCTTTAGGCAAATTTGATGCACTCAGCCCCAATTTTGCTTTAAAAATAAATATTGCCTCATATGTTGACTGCTAAATTCATTGATGAAAATTTCGGTATTTCATGAATTGGATGAATCAGACTCTCAGCCCAGTGTGCCGAGTTAATGTCTGCATCCATGTCATTATATTCTGTACGTCCTAGTTGGCCCATTCGATGGAACCTTGGCTTTGCTTGTGTCTCGGTTTTCCAAGTATCAGTTTTAATTCAGACCACATGTTACTTAGCTCATTTATAACTTGGTTCGAAAACTCTCAACCATTATCTGACTGCGGCATACTTGGAACACCTATAGTGGAATAGATGTCAGTAATCAACTTCTTCTGCTCTTTTGCTTTTCAGGGGTTGCAATAATATAAACTTGCTTAAGTGATGATGGTAACTGAGAACGAACTTTTATTCCTCATCGGGCCTACTTTGCATGTCTACACAGATCTACCTGGCATCTTGAATTCAATTCTTTAAATATTAGAGATTCGGAAACTAAACCTTTCTTTGGATTAGACAATTTAGTCGGACGAGGTTTGCTTGAGCGAAGATACAAGGTAATAACCTGTTTGGTGACACTTTTGAACTTAAACATCAGTTCTTTTTCCATCCTTGAGTGGCCTCCACGTCCTATTTCCAAGCGATTATCGTGAAATATTTTGAAGAGTTCTTTATAGACATGGTACAAGATCAGTCAACTTCAATAACTTCATATTTTCTTAGTCAACTCTCTTTTATCTGCTTTACTTTGGCTTGTTCAACGCCGTCTATAAAAGAACAGTATCTATCTCTTGTAATTATTCCGCTATTATTTGGTTTTTCTTGGGGCAGCGTATTCAAAGTGCCCAACCTGATTTTCACATCAGGTGTCGTTTCCGTATTTGCATGCAACCCATCTTCATCGTGAACATCGTTCCCATGTGAAATGGTCATGGGTCAGCCCATTGAAAAACGATACGGACAATTGAAATCGAATGCCACTATATGTAATCAGCCTAGGTCCTACTACCAAATAATTAGTAGTAAACAATTACTGACTTAGGGCACGTCCATTAATTACGTGAGCTCAAAATTGAAGAAATCTCACTAATTCTCGTTTAAAGAGGGAGGTCAATTAAAAATCTCTCGTTAACTTTTTAATTCAGAAAATCTCCATTATTATAAAAGATAAAATTTTTTTTTATAAAATTAATTCCGAGCAGAGACAATATTAAAGTACGCACCAGTCTTTATGTACACTGTGATTTTAACTGAATGCATTATACGTGCTAACGTACTTCAAGAGTTTCCGTGTAAATTCTAGAACCACTTTGCCTTCCCCCGTCTCGAACCCACGATATTTGAAAAAGAAGTGTGAGAGACGAATGAGACCTACTGCGCATTGCTTGTTTGTGTGTGCAGGTCTAAAAACAGTCACGAGCAAAATGTGGACGCGGCGGCCGAACGGCGGCCGACAAGTACCTGCTGTACGATCCATAGTGTTTCAGTGCATGTGTATAGAAGAGCCTGTGCTATTCTTTGTTGGTTTAGTGACTGATGATTGTTAAGAACAAATGAAGAAATGAGATTAGACCTTAAAGTAACTCATGTCTTGGACTTGCTGGAGGCAAGACATATTTTACGAAAAAAAATGGCTCTGAGCACTATGGGACTTAACATCTATGGTCATCAGTCCCCTAGAACTTAGAACTACTTAAACCTAACTAACCTAAGGACAGCACACAACACCCAGCCATCACGAGGCAGAGAAAATCCCTGACCCCGCCGGAAATCGAACCCGGGAACCCGGGCGTGGGAAGCGAGAACGCTACCGCACGACCACGAGATGCGGGCCATATTTTACGACATGTTTGCAGTAGAGACGTGGTTTTTAAGCCAAGTCTTTTCTAAATGGACTTAAATCTGTTTCTAATGTGAGACGATACGTGTTACTTACGAGAAGTTTAATGTTTATGTGCGAAGTGTGAATTTTGTTCTTAAGAAGCTCAAATATATCAATAGTTATTGAAAAGTATTCTTCGAGTACAGAATTATTCCGCAAGTGGTGAGAGTCTTTAAGGTTCCTGTAACAAGCATCATTCTTCGGAGAAGAAGTTTATAGAGATTCCAGAAACCCGGCTATCTAGGGAAGAAGATCGGCTGTGTACACCAAGTAAGTCGACTCGTATAAAAGAAGTGGGACGGTTGCAATCCAACTTCACACATTCTTATCGTAAAAAAAAAACACACATTAGAGTGTGTATGCCCGGGATTCCCCGATCGTTCGAATCCTGCTTCGGACATGGATGTGTGTGATAGCCTTAGTTTAGTTAGGTTTAAGTAGTTCTAAGTTCTAGGGGACTGATGACCTCAGAAGTTAAGTCGCATAGTGCTCAGAGCCATTTGAACCATTTTTTTGATTCCCCGATCTGGAAGGCGTGCCGCAGAAGTGTCAGATTTCATTTGGGAAGTTCCCTCCCAGAGCGGCCGAATTCACGTATTCAGTTGAGAAAGAGTCATGATAATCTGCAACTAAACTTATAAATCTCTCAAATAAATGTTATTGTGTTTAAAATGAATTTGTACCAAAACTTTTATAATGTCTGTGTTAAATGGCCTGCCGACAAGTCGAAACAAACGTGTCAGACAGACGTTAATCTTTTATGAAAAGAAGCTAAGCTCAAGTTCCCTGACAGAATTATCTTAGTGATCATATAAGTTTGGAAATTGAGAAGGTACATAAGAATAAAGCTCGGAGGACGGTACAAAGAATGTTCTCTTTCATATGAACAGTAAGGTTTAGTAACAGTGTATATCAGTAAAAGATCAGTTTTTTAGCGATGTGTTAGAACACTTAGGCCTACTAATTTCAGGAACCTTTTTGTCGATCTTTCCAACGGTTATAACCATGAATGACAGGGCCTATTCAGGGTTGGTGTGTTTAAAGCAAGGTATTTTCACATTTAAAAGTGTTTAACACAGTTTCCCTAGAAGGACATGTTTTTATCAAAGTGTTTTTAGTCAATGTTCGAAACAAATAAAAAGCTTTTCGGTTTACGTGTATGTTGTAATATTTTTTAGCAGAGTGTTTTATGGAGATAACAACAGAGCAAGCACACAAATGCCGATGGAGTGAGTGAGCAATTAGGGAAGATGGAATCGCCACTTAATTTGTATTTACTCATCTGAAGAAATTATTATCAAAAAACCGCGATCGCAGACAGCCATTTGGCAGCTGTCAAAACAAACATTTTAATTAAACTCGTTATAATGAACCTTAAAATAATGTAGTTATTTTATCGTCCACTTTCACAGAAAAAAGTAATACATGGACATACACTTTAGGTACGTATAGTAAATGACAAGGGTTGCAACTTTAATTGGCAACTATTTATTTACAGCTCGTTCAAAATAGATACGTGTTTCAAAGTTTTACTGACCTTCAAAGTAGTCACCAGCATTGTGTATAACCCGTTGCCAGCGATGTGCAAATCTTAGGATACTCTTAGCAGTGCCAAGTTCGAGCGGGGCGGTCTATTACCCGACGAATTTGTAGCAGTTCTGAAGCGAATGCCGTGAAGTGTTTCCTTCAGTTTAGAAATCGAGTTGAACTCATGAGGGCTTAGTTCGGGGGAGTGCAGTAGGTGGTATAGCACCTAGTAGCCCCATCAGTTAAATCAGTAACAGCTTACACTGTAGGTGCTTGAGATTGTCCTGCAATATGATGGTCAGGTCCTGCAGAAAGTGTCATCACTTCTGTCTCTATGCTGTTCATTTTTTGAACACAACCTACGACCAGCTTAGAGACAGAAGTGATGACACTCTCTGCAGGACCTGACCATCATTTTGCAGGACAATGCTCAAGCAAGTACAGTGCAAGCTGTTACTTATTTGATTGACTGATGGAGCTGCTAAGTGCTGTACCACCTACTGCGCTCCTCTGACTTAAGCCATCGTGAGTTCAACTCGATATCTAAACTGAAGGAAACTTCACGGCATTCGCTTCAGAACTGTTACAAATTCGTCGGGCAACAGACCGCGCCGATCGAACTGTCAACACAACTGGCACAGCTAAGAGTATCCTACGACTTCCACATCGCTGGCAACGGGTTGTACACAGTGTTGGTGGCTACTATAAAGGTCAGTAAAACTTTGAAACAAGTATCAATTTTGTACGAGCTGTAAATAAATAGTTGCCACTACTTAAGTCCCAACCCTCGAACTTCTACTTAAAATGACCCGAGTAGACCTCAAGTGAAAGAGGGGGGGGGGGGGGGGGGGGAGGGGGCGGCAGTACATCACATTTCACGAAACTTGAAACTTCACCACAAATGGGCGAAGTGGGAACAAAAACGAAAACCAACAAGAAAAGCAGCTCACGTTAATTCCCTTACAACATCTGAAAGATGCACCAATGCCACAAACAAAAATACTAAAAACCGTAACAGTACTCACTATTCATCCTGTTTTTTTTTTTGATCAAGGTGCAGGGCCAGGACCTTCTGCTAAAAGTAGCAGCTACCACGAGCACAGCACAGTTAACACTAAAAGTGAGAGAAGTGTTGCCTACCACACAGTGTTGTCTCATCAAAGGATTCAGTTCGATTTAGCCAGGGATTTCGTGAAGTATGTGCAATCACATCGCGTTTTGGCCAAGAATGTGCGGCCAATTCGAGAAATGGCTAGCCAAAGTCGGATATACGCCGCTTCTTTCACGCAATCGGGCATTGGCCAATCCTCTCGGCCAGAGTGTGAAATGGCCAGCCAATTCGCGATCTAGCCAGGCTTCGGGCTTTGGTCGTTACATATATAGCAACGAAATTCTATTCAGGATACAGCTGTAAAATAAACTAAGCACATGTCTCACTAATGAAGAAATGCAGGTTTGTAAAGTAAAATAATGAAAAACAATTTTTACTAATAGACAAGTTTTTAATTATATGTGAAAGCCAAGAGCCGCACAAAATCTATAACTATAAAGATGCAAAATATCTCTAATTTCTTTGGCACAATTCATAAACAGTGAGTGGATCTGAACCTGAGCTTCGAAGGAACATACACAACATAAATACAAAGAAACAATAGACATGCAGCAACAGTTTTAAGAAATATCTTATTTTGCCAATTCCTAAAATACTGTTGCAGCCATTGCTGACGAACTGAGTAAATAGCAACGTGATCGCGAATATGTGACTTACTCAAAGCAAAACGCCTACCCACTGGCAACAAAGAAGAAAACCATACCAATTGTTACTGCAGAGTTATCCTATTTACTATCATTCGCAGATTATTCTTATGACGTGTTGTGAGGTGTCAGTTGACCTGTTGAGCATACCCCTAAGATGCTATAAGTCCGATCCGCGATGACCTTCGAGGAAGTAAAGCTCACCGTAGGATCAAACAAATTTCAACGAAATGATGTCGAAAAAAGGATACGTCTTATAAAATGAAAATTGCTAGGGTTGGCCCAATTAGATATGTGTACCATGCCTCACACTGATATATTAATGAAGGGGCTCATCAAATTACAAGAGGAATATAGTGGTGTACCGACTTCTGCCGTATTTTTCCCTGTGAATATACTTGAAGAAACGATTTAATATTTTTCTTTAATATGTGAAAAACATTGACATTTAATCATGTGAAGTGCATCGAGTGAAAACGACAAAGACAATAAGCGCGATTTATTATGTATGTAGGCAGTGATTAAGAAAAGACAATATATACTCTGTTAAGTTTCATTTGTCTGATGAAAGAGAAGACACTGACCTTTTCGAGTACTACCGCTGACCTAGCAAGACGCACTCTTCCTACATTCCATATTAAGTTGTTAGTAATAAATGTAATAATTGTTAATTTATCTAAATCGTTTTCAGAACACAAAACTTTATTTGTTAGTACTAAAACAATCTTTTATTTGTAGAAGAATTGCATCCTTTCCTGCAGTTATTAAAAGATTACGGTCGGTACAACTATTTTTTGTAATTACCGCTCTAGTATTCCAGATGTTATTGAGATAACTTATTCAGTTTACGTATGAAAGTATTAAAGTATCTCAGTCATTTTCATTTTCTGATGCAAATGTTGCTGTACTGTGCCACAAATGTCGAGTACATTGTTTTTCACAAAGGCGCCATTACAGAGGGAGCTGTAGCTAAAAATGCTTCATGCAATTAAAATTAACAAACCATTGTGCTACTAATAAATAGACATTCATACGAATGCTCAAGTTTCAACCCCTGAGACCAAAAGAGATCGTGTTCGTATGTTGTTTTTTGATTTGGTGTGCAATAACGTATCAGCGCGATAACTTAACTTCAATAAAACAGAATAGTTATAATCAATTATTTAGCACACCCAAATGCTGGGTCTAATAAGTCTGCGTTATCATTGTTAGAGTTTAAAAGATTGAAAGAACGTCTGTGATAAATATAAATAATCATTATCTGTTTAAAAGACAATTTCATGAAACACATTACCATTACACTACCCACGGATCATTCATCCACATTTAACATACACACAAAAAAAAAAATATATATATATATATATATATATATATATATATATATATATATATAATGTATCCAGAATGAAATTTTCACTCTGCAGCCAGTACCTCGTCTCCTACCTTCCAAAGAAGCTCTCCTGCGGTCTGGCACACAGTTTTAATCCGCCAGGAAATTTCATATCAGCGCACACTCCGCTGCAGAGTGAAAATCTCATTCTGGAAACATCCCCGAGGCTGAGGCTAAGCCATGTCTCCGCAATATCCCTTCTTTCAGGAGTGCTAGTTCTGCAAGGTTCGCAGGAGAGCTTCTGTAAAGTTTGGAAGGTAGGAGGCGAGGTACTGGCAGAAGTAAAGCTGTGAGAACGGGGCGTGAGTCGTGCTTGGGTAGCTCAGATGGTAGAGCACTTGCACGCGAAAGGCAAAGGTCCCGAGTTCGGGTCTCCGTCCGACACAGTTTTAATCTGCCAGGAAATTTCATCCATAATATTACAGGTAAGTGAACACATAAAAGTATAATATGAAACTACATTATGGATTTGACCAATGACTATGAAAACGGTTAGTGATTTGAAGAAAGGTCTCTAGAAAAGCAGAAATAAACACGAATACTTTCACCAAAATTGTGAGTCCAGCTCCGTCTCTGTATTTTGCTGTTAACTGGATGTTCTCTTCAACGTCCCTGCGACAAGTCTGTTCTCACCTTACTCTCCAAAATTTGGTTGTTTCTGCCAGCTTTTTAGGCTCGCAAGCGAACTGAAGCAGATTTTGCTAGTTATCACCAATAATAATTTTATAAACAAATTAAACAATTTCCTACGCTCACATGTTTTGTCATGGCTTACTACTACTGGTATGAATGGAGCCAGAACCTCGCTCCCACTACTCCCAGGCAAATCAAAGGCCTTGCACACGCAGGGAAACGCGTCTTCTATGAAAGTAATTACTGTAGGCCAATCACAGACCCTCCCTCCCCCCCCCCCTCTTAGTCAGAAGATTTAAACGAATATTCCTGTGCTGCAAGACAGCGTCCAATGTCTGATCTCACGTTCTGAAGATTCGTGTTTTCACCTACGCAGAAGACCTTGTGGAATGCAGTCTGCCCTCTCCTACACTTCTACTGTGTGAATAGGTGACACTGCTATTTCCCTGTACTACCTGTATACCTGGGTGGAGATGGCTTTCAGCACCATACAAGTTTATGACAGTCCATTCCTTCAGAGTTAACTTCCCTCTCATGAGCCAGCTAAAGAAAGTCTCCAAGACTGCAGAAAATAACTGATCTCACTCACTGTAATAAAAGGCGAGGAGAAGAAGTAATCAGCAGTGCAGTCATTGAGTCATTGGCAGCGAATCCTGTCTGCATTGTTAAGGAATTGACTATAAAGCAATGTCCCCACTGACTGACTCACTGACGCATCATGGCCCACCCCAAACCACTAAGGATAGAAACTTGAAATTTGCAGAAGGTGTTGATCTTATAAGTGTCGTTTAAAAAGGGATTTTTTCGAAATTCCCCCTTAATAAGGTGAAAGAGTGGGTTAAATGTTTTTAACCTATGTCGCTGTTAAGGTGATTTTGAAGCTAGTCCTACAAAAATTGGTAACTGGTTTTTCGGGTAGAAATAAAGAAATACGTGTCCCAGTATTTTTGTAAAATTAATCTCTTCGGGGCTGATACAGTGGGTGAATATACTTTTGAAAATAAATCATTATTGAAGAATTGCTAAAGTATTTTTAAAGTTACAATGAAAATTTGTGTTTGACTTCTCAGTTACAAATAAAAAAATAAATGTTGTAGTGTTTTTGGAAATTGAATCGGTAAAGCGGTGAAACAGGGGATGAAATATTTTTTTAAATATTTCATTATGAACGCATTTTTAAAGCTAAAGCAATGAAAATTTAGTTTTCACTGTTTGTGAAAATTCAACCCCTAATGGGGTGAAACAGGGTTTGAAAATTTTTAACACAATCTTTTGTTATATTTGAGCCTCCTGGCTCGTATAGATATCTGTTTCGCGGCCTACTGGCATGACTTAACTGTTCTAACGCGACTGCGTGCCATTACGAGTTTTGCAGCGACCTCCGAATCGAGTGCAAGACTGGTCCCTCCGGGGAGAGGGAGCGAGGAAGGGACGACCGTTGTGGCACGAGGCAGCGCCGGTGTTGAAATAGTGTGTGGTCTCGTATGCGGGAACCGTTACTCTGGGAGCTTGATATACGGTAAGCCTAGAAAGCTCAGTGTTTGGACTGGTGTTTCTCTGGTGTATTCCATTTACAGGCTAAGTGGATCAGCCCACCGCATTCCTGGTGGTTTATGCTGCATTACTGCGAGAGTGCCTATTGCACCTACTGCGAGAGTGTACAGTTTCCTCGTGCATTTGGCGAGAAGCTCAATCGCTTGGTTGTTGATGACGCGATTTGTCTTTCGGCGGACCGCCTCTGCTTTCCTCTTGCGTCATATTGCTCTCCAGTATCTTATTAATGTTGCAGTAAGTGTACTTGTTTCAATATACACTTAAGGTTTTCCAGTTTTAATTGTTTCCCTGTTAAGGTCTCTGTCACTCTCACCAAATAATTTGTAAACATTCTTCTTCAAGTCGTGATCAGTTCCCTACATAGTGGCTTCATAGTGTATTTAAGGTTACTGCACTGAACTAAAAATTTCGGGGCACATCACTGTTGTTGAATATTCTCCCCTACCAGGGTCGTGGTCTCATACAAGTTTCTGGTCATTTGTGCTTAATCCTGGTTATTCATTTAATGTACACTACTGGCCATTAAAATTGCTACGCCACGAAGATGACGTGCTACAGACGCGAAATGTAACAGACAGGAAGAAGATGATGTGACATGCAAATGATTAGCTTTCCAGAGCATTCACACAAGGATGGCGCTGGTGGCGATACCTACAACGTGCTGACATGCGGAAAGTTTCCAACCGATTTCTCATACACAAACAGAAGTTGACCGGCGTTGCCTGGTGAGACGTTGTTGTGACGCCTCGTGTAAGGAGGAGAAATGCATACCATCACATTTCCGACTTTGATAAAGGTCGGATTGTAGCCTATCGCCATTGCGGTTTATCGTATCGTGACATTGCTGCTCGCGTTGGTCGAGATCCAATTACTGTTAACAGAATATGGAATCGGTGGGTTCCGGAGGGTAATACAGAACGCCGTGCTGGATCCCAACGGCCTCGTATCACTAGCAGTCCAGATGACAGGCATCTTCTCCGCATGGCTGTAACGGATCGTGCAGCCATGTCTCGATCCGTGAGTCAACAGATGGGGACGTTTGCAAGACAATAACCATCTGCACGAACAGTTCGACGACGTTTGCAGGAGCATGGACTATCAGCTCGGAGACCATGGCTGGGGTTACCCTTGACGCTGCAACGCAGACAGGTGCGCCTGCGATGGTGTACCCAACGACGAACCTGGGTGCACGAAAGGCAAAACGTCATTTCTCGGATTAATCCAGATGCTGTTTACAGCATCATGATGGTCGCATCCTTGTTTGGCGACATCGCGGTGAACGCATATTGGAAGCGTGTATCCGTCATCGCCATACTGGAGTATCACCCGGCGTGATGGTATGGGGTGCAATTGGTTACTCGTCTCGTTCACCTCTTGTTCGCATTGACGGAACTTTGAACAGTGGACGTTACATTTCAGATGTGGTACGACCCGTGACTCTACCCTTCATTCGATCCCTGTGAAACCCTACATTTCAGCATGCTAATGCACGACCGCATGTTGCAGGTTCTGCACGGGCCTTACTGGATACAGAAAATGTTCGACTGCTGCCCTGGCCAGCACATTCTCCAGATCTCTCACCAATTGAAAACATCTGGTCAATGGTGGCCGAGCAACTGGGTCGTCACAATACGCCAGTCACTACTCTTGATTGACTGTGGTATCATGTTGAAGCTGCATAGGCAGCTGTACGTGTACACGCCATCCAAGCTCTGTTTGACTCAATGCCCAGGCGTATCAAGGCCGTTATTACGGCCAGAGGTGGTTGTTCTGGGTACTGATTTCTCAGGATCTATGCACCCAAATTGCGTGAAAATGTAATCACATGTCAGTTCTAGTGTAATATGTTTGTCCAATGAATACCCGTTTATCATCTGCATTTCTTCTTGGTGTAGCAATTTTAATGGCCAGTAGTGTATATTCGTGTTGTATTATGCATTGATTTTAGTTACGTTCTAGATGCATGGACTGTACAGGTCCTCAAAGTATTTATTGAGGGTGTTAATAAGGAAAAATTTGTTAGTTGTTCGCCATTGCTCATTTTGATCCTGATGTAAGGTCTTGTTTGGCTTTTTCGTGTGACAGTATTCGTCTCAGGCATTAAGTTCATGCCTCAATACCCAAAAACTTTTGTGGGTTCTATTTGATCTTTTTCACTGTCCCCCAGCACAAGTAACTGTAACTATTTTCAATTTAATTAGTTCGTGTTGCAAATAGTGTTAAATTTGGATTTTGTCCTTTTAGAGCTTTTAATTAATGAATTTGTTTAATACATAATTTAATGGATACGTAAATTCTAACTTAGTGGGCGGTAAGTTTATTGAGTTTGTTTTTAGAAATTCGTCATTTAACTGATCCTAATTGAATAGCCTTAGTTGTATATTTATCTTGCACTTCCTTTGTTGAAATGCCATTGTACATGTATTACTGTTTGATTTGGAACTGTTTTCCTTAGGCGATTCCTTCGCTGCGCTGTTTCCTACCTGACAGGGCTTCTCGCCTTGGTTTCGGGGCCTAGGGAGACGCGGTACTGGAGTTTCCATGTACTGCTGCGTGCGTCTGCTCGGTGAAGCGCGTTTTTCAGACAGCGTGAGGTCTGATGCCGTCACTTACGTCTACGGGCACCTTTCATGCAGCTTCGTCAGCTTCCTGAGTCGAGCTTGCCTTTGCTTCTGTAGCCTTTAGCCGCTTGTTTCTCAGTGCCTCACATACTGATTCTGCCAACCACTTGATCGTTGTTGCTGGCGCAATCCTGTGATATTAAGGACTTCCTGTCTTTGACCGAAACACTTGTTATTCAGTTGTACTTTTGAAAATATACGCCACCGTAGCTAATTGATCAGCGCGCCGGCTTGTAAAGCTGGGTTGGAGATTTTCTCCGCTCTGGGACTGGGTGTTTGTGTCGTCGTCATCATCATAATTTCCTCCTCAACGACGCACATGTAGCCCAAGTGGCGTCACCTCAAAAGACTTGCACCAGGTGATCAAGTCTACCCTACGGGAGGCCCTCGCCACACGTCATTTCATTTTTCATAATTAATTCATTCTGTTACCAGGAACTTTTCTTAAAGATAGTTGTTCTGAATTTGTTTTGGGACCCACTGCTAACTTTGTATTGCTTTAAATACAACTGAAAGTTTCTTTGCCCGTTTCGTTTTGTATAAATTCACGTTATTCAGTATTGAATATTTGTCCCGCAACTTATACACTACGTGATCAAAGGTATTCGGACATCCCCAAAAACATATGTTTTTCATATTAGGTCCATTGTACGGCCACCTACCGCCAGCTACGCCATATCAGCGACCTCAGTAGTCACTAGACATCGTGAGAGAGTAGAATGGGGCGCTCCGCGGAACTCACGAGCATCGAACATGGTCAGCTGATTGAGTGTCATCTATGTCATACGTCTGTACGCGAGATTTCCACACTCCTAAACATCCCTAAGTCCATTATTTTCGATGTGATATTGAGGTGGAAACGTGTAGGGACACGTACAGCACAGAAGCGTACAGCTCGACCTCGTCTTTTGACTGACAGAGACCGCCGACAGTTGAAGAGGGTCATAATGTGTAATAGACAAACATCTATCCAGACTATCACACAGGAATTACAAATTGCATCAGGATCCACTCCAAGTACTATGAAAGTTAGGCGGGAGGTGAGGAAAATTGGATTTCATGGTCGAGTGGCTGCTCATAAGCCACACATCACGCTGGTAAATGCCAAACGACGCCTCGCTCGGTGTAAGGATCGTAAACGTTGGACCATTGAACAGTAGAAAAACGTTGTGTGGAGTGGCGAATCGCGGTACGCAATGTGGCGATACGATGGCAGGGTGTGGGCATGGCGAATGCCCGGTGAACGTCATCTGCCAGCGTGCGTAGTGCCAACAGTAAAATTCGGAGGCGGTCGTGTTTTTCATGGAGGGGGCATGCATCCTTGTTATTCTGCGTGGCACTATCACAGCACAGGCCTGCTTTGATGTTTTAAGCACCTTCTTGCTTCCCATGTTGAAGAGCAATTCGGGGATGGCGAGTGCGTCTTTCAACACGATAGAGTACCTGTTCATAATAAACGGCCTGTGGCGGAGTGATTACACGACAATAACATCCCTGTAAGCGACTGGCCTGCATAGAATCCTGACCTGAATCCTATAGAACACCTTTGGGATGTTTTGGAACGCCGACTTTCTGTCAGGCCTCACCGACCGACATCGATACCTCTCCTCAGGGCAGTACTCCGTGAAGAATGGGCTGCCATTCCCCAAGAAAGCTTCCAGAGCCTGACTGAACGTATGCCTGCGAGAGTGGAAGCTGTCATCAAGGCTAACGGTGGGCCA
This sequence comes from Schistocerca cancellata, assembly GCF_023864275.1. Taxonomy (NCBI): domain Eukaryota; kingdom Metazoa; phylum Arthropoda; class Insecta; order Orthoptera; family Acrididae; genus Schistocerca; species Schistocerca cancellata. The sequence continues at coordinate 227,539,819 of NC_064633.1, forward strand.
ACACCATATTCAATTCCACCTTTATCGACAGAGGATGCCATGAACTTGTAAGTCGTTTTCTGCCAGGTGTCCGGATACTTTTGACCACATAGCGTATGTCAGTACTCTACTTGTTATAATTGTCATTCAGCACTGCTTAAATTAAGAAATTTAAATTTTTTGCGCTCTTTTTCTTAATTTCAGTTGTGAAGCACAGTATTTGAACTTCTATTGTAATTAACTGTTTTACAATTGCTCGAGCTCTTTGGGGCAAATTAGTCCTTCTTTGTTGTGATTATTTCCTTAAAAAATTCAAATTTTCAGAAATGATAAAAGATGTCATAACTGGGGCTTAGCCTTCCATAAAGAGTTCCAATCCTTGTCCTATTCCTGGGGATATCTATATTTAAAAAATTGTAGAGATATCTATGAAAATTGCTATAACATATCTCAGGTATATATATATATATATATATATATATATATATGTGCGTTAGGGAATGGAAGTTTCTATGGAAATATCACCACAAGAACGCAAAATTTACAATGCTTGAACTCCAGCTGCCAGAATCGCTTTTCGGTCAAACGTGAATCCGGAAAAGACAATGCTTCTATGGTCTTAATTAGCGTGAAACGTTTTGAATGTGTTGCAATTTGTGATCAACATGAAAATTCTATTAAAGAAAAAACAAAAAATAAAAAAGAATTTCTGCAGACCATTCAGCGTTGCAAAGCACGTTGAGTACTTACAAATCATTGGTACTGACCATATAATGCATACATATTTAGAGGTAGTCAGTGTCCAGTTATGGTTCTCACCTTACTGGCAAGTTCCATAAGTCAATATTGTTAGGTGTACATTGTTGAAGCAATCAGTCGATTCGTACTAACGCATTATATGGGTTCTCATTATGAATTATTGGAAAAATTGAACGTATGTCATATCCTTAGCACGCAAGTAATGAACATCATATCATGCAACATGATAACAGATAATTGTACATATTGTGTGGGAAAATGCAAATACATCTTGTATGCTTTTAAGACACTTACTTGCAAGTGTTCTTTTTTTTATTTTATGCACTGCATAAATAATGCAATTCTTGGAGCGGCGTTCCCATCTGCCATACCTCTGGGTTCTTTTGCCGTATATGTGAAACTTCTGATTCGCTTGGTGGAACAAAGGGGGATCCTCGTTATCTGTCGTTGTCCGACTTCCATAGCTATGTGTTCAGATTCCTTTGTTTGAAGTTTTCATCATAGTTAGTTGATATTTCTTGCTGCTAAGTTTTGTTTCTTCACGATTCACGTCACTTCAATTGAATGTACAGTTGTTACATAGCCGTATGGGCACAACTGTAGCAAATCCAAAAATTAAATTTTGTTTAAATTCTGTCATTTAGTCATTTACAAATATTTTGTTTACTTGTAACTAACGTAACACGTTCCTAATTTGAGAAACATACATGGCATGTCATATTCTATGATGCAGTTTGTCGTCAATATCATTGCAGCTATTTTACAGATTTGGAACTACTATTCCTGAAACCAATCATTTGCATTAATCAGTTAATTTGTATTTACAAACATATTGTAGTTTTGCTGATCGTTTCATCATGCAGTTTAAAATCGGAAATCGGTTCTGGTCCCACAATGAACCCCATTTGACCCTGACATACAACAGAACAGATCTTCCATTCCTAGTCTCTCATTTTCGATTTTTGACACTGCTTTGAACTATAGGACCGTCTTCTGACTTTCTTCTACAACGTCTTCGACTTAACGTCTACAACTTTAGTAGTTCTCTCTTCGCGTCTTCTTTACAAAAGATAAGCAGAATCTACATGCGTTTTTCTTAATATCGCACACGGGATTTATTAGGCATCTGTTTCCATTCGTAACCTTAAACAAAACTGTATAGTGTCCGAACACGCAGCTGCATCATCAAGATGAAACGCTATGCATCCTCACATCCACTCCATTTGTATGTAGAGACTACGCACACTATATTAAACACTAGGCTTGCCAAACTCACGCTAGCAAACCATGGCACATTTTTTTTTAACTGTTTTTATTTAATTCCTTACAAGTTTCCCTATATTTCTACATCGTTTCCATAATTGTTTAAACATTTGTCACAACGTTCTACGAACTCCGATATACCTACGTCATAGACCTCTGTTGTCTGTGAGGATAACCATCCTTTAACCGCTTCTTTCATCAGTTATTGCGAAGCGCTTGTCACAGAGGAACTTAGATAGCGGAAGCGGAACAAGTGAAAATCGCACGGCTCCAAGTCTGGACTGAACAGTGGCTTGACCGTCTGTTCCCATCCAAAGTATTTGATCAGAGTCTTGATGGAAATGAGCGTTTTGCGTCATTGGCTGGGAGGCCCCTTACGGGGCAGGTCCGGCCGCCTTGGTGCAGGTCTTATTACATTCGACGCCACATTTGGCGACCTGTGCGCCGGATGGGAATGAAATGATGATGAAGACAACACAATACCCAGTCCCTGAGAAGAGAAAATCCCAGACCCTGCCGGGAATCGAATCCAGGCCCGTAGGACGGCAATCCGCCACCGTGACCACTCAGCTATCGGGGCGGACAGAGTCTTCACGTGAGTGACGGAATGGGGTCTGGCATTGTCACACAGCAACAAAACTCTAGACGTCAGATGTCCGCGTTACTTATTCTGTATTGCACGTCTAACTTAGTCACGGTAGTGCAATAAACGGTTGCGTTTGTTGTTGTCCCTTACTGTATAAACCCGATTAACAAGAATTCATGTCGAACACAGTTGCCGTAACCCTGCGCGATGAGATTGTCTGCTTGGCCTTGACTGTGACTGATGATGACTTGTGACGACATTCCATTGACTGACGTTTAAACTCTGGGGTCATATGAGAATCCCACGTCTCGTCCCCTGTAACAATGTTCTCTAAAAATTTATCACCGTCCTTATAGCACCGAGTCAAAAAGTCAAGAGCACAAACCGTTTTTTCCATCTTGTGTTTCTCTAAAAGCGTCTTGGAAAATCAATACGTGCAAAATTTGGAAAACTGCTCCTTTCAGTGACAATTTTGTGCAAAGTTGTTCGACCTACAACTGTAAATTCGAATACTAAAGCTAAAATAGTGAATCTTCGCTCTTCACGAATCTTTTCGTCCACAACTTCGACCAAATCTTCTGAGATCACTGATGAGTCGGCCTGATCGCGGTTCAAGATGGATATTGCACCGTCCGTCCACTAAAGCTGCCACCCATTTTCGCACTTTGCTGTCACTCATGGCACTGGGGCTACGTACCTCACTTATCTGACGATGAGTTTCTGCTCCTGCATCATTTACTGCTGTCAAAACCGAGTCACTGATCGTATTTCACAGTCGTTGGGCTGATTAATTGTTTCAAACACTTTGAACTGACACTGTAATCAGCACACTGCGACAATATCGATTCAAATGGCCTCCGTTGATGAGCAAGGCATTCTGGAAGTCGTTGCACAGACGCGTTTCAATATTAGAGAGAAATTTGATTAGGTACAGTGATTCGGACCTTGCTTTCTGAATAACCGTCGTACGTACAACCTACATTAAGTTCTAGGCTTGCCTTATACACGACAACAGTGTGTAGAAGTCTAACGCCATCTCTCTTCTGTCCGAACAAGCCTTGGAAGTCCCAACGGTTCTGACCGACCGAGGTGTCATCCTCAGGCGTCACTAGATGTGGATATGGAGGGGCGTGTGGTCAGCACGCTGCGCTCCCTGCCATTGTCAGTTTTCATGACCGGAGCCGCTACTTCTCAGTCAAGTAGCTCCTCAGTTGGCCTCACGAGGGCTGAGTGCACACCGGTTGCCAACAGACTCCGACGGCAGACTCCGACGGTCACCCATCAAAAGTGCCAGCTACGCCTGACAGCACTTAACTTCGGTGATGTGACGGGAACTGGTGCTACCACTATGACAAGGCCATTGACACATTTAACACTAGGCTTGCATCATTCACTTCAGCGGTCGACACGGACAAAACAAACCATCAACGTGAAACACTGTGCCGGGCAACTTCATGCAATTAGTATACAGAGAGTACCCACTCTACTTCCTTATATACAAGATTATGCATGCCATACCCACCGGAGCAATTTATAAGGACCGTATAAGCTACCTACGTGAAATATTACAATTGCATTAAACACAGGAGCATCGTGCACTGAGTACAATATGCTGTCTAAACACCCTCACTGCTTCATCAATGTGGGCAACATGTAGAGACTACATACGACAGCTGCATTGCAGCTAATCTTGACATAACCACCACAACAGAGTGTACGGACCATTACGTACTACTCTTGCCGTTTTCGCTTCAACACCCTATAGAGACTATATAGGCCAGGGGCGGGCAGGAATCCTGCACATGTGCGGTGCACTTGCACGCGTGCAGTCAACAGGTGTTCCGCGTGCACACAGGGTCAAGCTGGTCACACGCTTATCTCCCATCCCCACCATACCTTCTGTCCGCTCCTTCCTCTGTAATGCGTTTTGTTCCCTAGCTTGCTTTATTGAGTGAATCAATAAGGTTAGTAGGAGTGCTTGAAAGAAATCATGGTTTGAAAGAGTACCTATTACCTACGATACGTTTTAATTAATTATCACAGGTGGAGTTTACAATAAGTTTAATATCTGGAACAAAATATCTACATACAGACAAACACAAAGAGTTACGTAAATTTTCATCACTGATGTTTGCTCTTAACCGAGACTTATTAATTCAGCAAATGGTTTTCCAGCTCTCGCTATATTAAGCGCAGTCTTATAACTTGCACATACCGCTGGGCTATTATTGTTATCGTCCTGAAAACTTGAAAACAGTGCTCCATAAAATGTTAGATCAGTTAGATGAGAGACATGACGAGAGAAAGTCGCAGATCTCTCGTGACAACAGCAACTACGACAAATTCAAATGGCTCTGAGCACTATGGGACTTAACTGCTGTGGTCATCAGTCCCCTAGAACTTAGAACTACTTAAACCTAACTAACCTAAGGACATCACACACATCCATGCCCGAGGCAGGATTCGAACCTGCGACCATAACGGTCGCGCGGTTCCATAGTGCCTAGAACCGCTCGGCCACTCCGGCCGACCAACTACGACAGATTCATCTGGTATCGTCAGATCGGTCTTCTTAAGCTCAGTCAATTCCCCATCCGCTCAGAATCCGACAATAAATTGTACTCGTCCTTGTGAAATTTATTATAATGGCCTTCAATACAAAACTTCCGTTGACCAGCGAGAATACTGCCACATATTAAACATTTCGAATTTTCACGTTTTTGCACAAAGAAAAAATGATTCTCCCATTACTTTTTAAAAGATAGCAAATCTCCACTTCTCCGTTTCTTGAAATACAACGTTCACTACATAGTGCTCGCTTCGCATCAACGTCCGCAGCTTAGCCTGGCACTACACTGCCGCAACCTGCCGGCTGTCGCCACAGCCCCGGTCGACGCCTGCACGCGAGCACACACGTGCAGCGCTGAGCGCTCATGAGCCGCGTGCAGCGTTTGCCCGCCCCTGATGTAGGTCATCTACATTAAAAATTTGGCTTGCTTTACCGACTCTAGCAGTGTGCGAAGACTGTACACTTTATCTACATTGATGGCTACAATTCTTACAGTCTCCCTATGTGTGTATCTTCATAAAAGCCTGAAGAGCAGAAACGTGACCAATCTCAGCCTTCCACTATTAGGGAAAATGTTTCACTTTCCGTATTAAACTACCTCTTCAGTCACCTGCTGTATCGGCACTTCGTCAGATAGCTACAACATCATCTTTCCTAGGTCTCTCATAAAATTAAGCTGCGTCTCCCATCCTTGGCAACGAAGACATTCTGCCTTGCCATTGGTATCACGTGCAGCCCTCCTTTTATCTCCACTTCACATTCTTTCTCAAGACCATTATAATAAACTTCTTTCCAGATGGTGAACTAATCCACGGGATTATCTACAGCAGCTGTCCTATTCCAAATGAAAGCTTTTCTGCTTTATGCAAATCCATCCCTCTAATTCCTACAGACCACCAGTCGGTGCTTCCCTCTTACGTACTGCTCACTGTTTTCCATAAAATAATCTCTTCAGTACCTTCTACATCACAATTCCTTACCTACAGCTACCAAGATCCCACAACAGAGCTACAGTCAAACAGCAGAGGCACACATGTCCAAATTATATCTTCACACATATCATCTCTGTTTCTTCATCTCAAGCTTTATTTTTACATTTATTTCCTTTGTAAACAAACGGTTTGAGAGCTGAAACTTAGCCACTTAGAAGAGTACACAGGGCGCACGTGAGAAAATTTTGAAGATTTTTCAGGAATATTTTCTGTGCACTGTGTAGCAACAGTGAAAAAAATCTGTAATATACGACCACAAAAAGTATAGCACTAAACACTTGACAACGCAACAGTCCTAAGACAGACGCAAAAGTATTGCGATGGTGTTGCCGCCGCTACGGATGACCTCAGCATAACGTTATGCCACTCTTCTCTTACAAGTGAACCCATCCACTAGGTGCACATTGGTCAGCTCTCCATCAGTAAATGTGTCCACATTGCTGTGTATCACTTTTAATGTACTTTTAATGTACTTTTTATGTACTTTTAATGTACAAAATTCCGTCCGAACAGACCTTCAAGGCCCCATGGCACCGACCGACCGCCGTGTCATCCTGTGCCTCCTCTGCCCAAAGGCGTCACTGAACGCGGATATGGAGGAGCTTGTGGTCAGCACATCACCCTCCCGGCTGTTCTCAGTTTCATTGACCGTAGCCGCTACTCAATCAAGTACTCCCTCAACTGACCTCAAAAGGGCTTAGAGGACCCCACTCGTCAACAATGCCCGGCACACCCGGACAGTCTCCCATCCGAGCGCTAACCAATTGTGACAGCGCCTAACTTCGGTGATCTGACGGTAATAGGTATTATCACTGCGGCAAAGCAGTTGGCAATGTACAGCTAACACTGCCGGAGAAATAAAATCGGCACAGAACCGAGCAGTACTGTGTGCAAGTTTGAGACCAAGGAGTAGATTTGGCATTACTGTTGTCATACAGTTTTGAACATGGCTGTCTTCCAACAAGCATGTATGGGTTTCAATGAAAAAATAACACAGCCACTCGGTTGCAAATAATTTTTTGATACATTGACCCAGGTTTCGACACCTCTAAGGATATCTTCCGTTGCATCTTGTCCATTCGTCACCTATAGTATGCCTAAAGGATGCTGCGTCTTCGGGATGCTATACAATATTTCACGCAAATAACATTAGTAGTTTTATTTCTAGAAAGCAGATTGACAATACTTAACTTTTTATTCACAGCAAATGTCGCAAGCGAGGGGCGACATGTAAACAGTAATATGATCTTCGCTATAGACAAAGTCGAAGCAAGCACTTGATAGCATCACTACAATCTGTTCTGCGAGAGCCGGTCTACAACCGTCCGCTAATGTCCGTTGCTGAGCCGATCTGAGCACTAATGTCCGGTCGAGGCTGGCAGGAGCGGCTCTTATACACTACAGGCCATTAAAATTGCTACACCACGAAGATGACGTGCTACAGACGCGAAATATAACAGACAGGAAGAAGATGCTGTGATATGCAAATGATCAGCTTTTCAGAGCATTCACACAAGGGTGGCGCCGGTGGCGACACCTACAACGTGCTGACGTGAGGAAAGTTTCCAAACGATTTCTCATGCACAAACAGCAGTTGACCGGCGTTGCCTGATGAAACGTTGTTGTGATGCCTCGTGTAAGGAGGAGAAATGCGTACCATCACGTTTCCGACATTGATAAACGTCGGATTATAGCCTATCGCGATTGCGGTTTATCGTATCGCGACATTGCTTCTCGCGTTGCTCGAGATCCGATGAATATTAGCTGAATATGGAATCGGTGGGTTCAGGAGGGTAATACGGAACGCCGTGCTGGATCCCAACGGCCTCGTATCACTAGCAGTCCAGATGACAGGCATCTTATCCGCATGGCTGTAACGGATCGTGCAGCCACGTCTCGATCCCTGAGTCAACAGATGGCGACGTTTGCAAGACAACAACCATCTGCACGAACAGTTCGACGACGTCTGCAGCAGCATCGACTATCAGCTCGGAGACCATGGATGCGGTTACCCTTGACGCTGCATCACAGACAGGAGCGCCTGGGTGCACAAATGGGTGCACAAATGGCAAAACATTTTTTCGGATTAATCCAGGTGCTGTTTACAGCATCATGATGGTCGCATCCTTGTTTGGCGACATCGCGGTGAACGCATATTGGAAGCGTGTATTCGTCATCGCCATACTGGAGTATCACCCGGCGTGATGGTATGGGGTGCCATTGGTTACTCGTCTCGTTCACCTCTTGTTCGCATTGACGGAACTTTGAACAGTGGACGTTACATTTCAGATGTGGTACGACCCGTGACTCTACCCTTCATTCGATCCCTGTGAAACCCTACATTTCAGCATGCTAATGCACGACCGCATGTTGCAGGTTCTGCACGGGCCTTTCTGGATACAGAAAATGTTCGACTGCTGCCCTGGCCAGCACATTCTCCAGATCTCTCACCAATTGAAAACATCTGGTCAATGGTGGCCGAGCAACTGGGTCGTCACAATACGCCAGTCACTACTCTTGATTGACTGTGGTATCATGTTGAAGCTGCATAGGCAGCTGTACGTGTACACGCCATCCAAGCTCTGTTTGACTCAATGCCCAGGCGTATCAAGGCCGTTATTACGGCCAGAGGTGGTTGTTCTGGGGACTGATTTCTCAGGATCTATGCACCCAAATTGCGTGAAAGTGTAATCACATGTCAGTTCTAGTATAATATATTTGTCCAATGAATACCCATTAATCATCTGCATTTCTTCTTGGTGTAGCAATTTTAATGGCCAGTAGTGTATTCACTCTTGCAGAGGTCGGTCCTGGGCGGCGGGCTCCTTGTCAGCGGGCTATTGGCTGATGTCTCCTTACCGCCTTCTCTGGTCTTCAGTTCATTCTCTTCGCTCCGGCGCTTGTAGTTACGCCAGAACATCTTCGTCAGAAAGAAATTTTAACAACTGTAAAGTTACATCGCGTGAAGGCAATAGTGAAAGTTTCGAGTGGGCATGCTCAAGCCAAAAATTAAAAATTTTCCAGGCTTTGGTACATATATTTGCAACCTCCAATGACTAGAACATTTTTAATTTTTAATTCTTAGCTTGAGCATGCCTGCTCGAAACTTTGATTATTGCCTTCTTGTAATGTAGCTTTACAGTTGTTGAAATTTCATTCTGATTAAGATATCCTTAGAGTTGTCGAAACTTAGGTCAATGTATTAAAAAATTATCTGCATCCGATTGGCCATGTTATTTCTCCTTTGATTACTGTTGTCAGTAGCAAATAGAGTGCCTAATAAACGGCCCTCACTTGCACAGACAGCAGTTTACGGGAGAGAACAACGATAGTGGTGCGGACTCCCTCATTAACGGTAGGAGATGGGCATCCCCAAAGGTGAAGACTACGCACAAACGTATTTTTGTATAACTTGCAAGTTACAGCTATGGGATCTGAAAACAAATATATCAATACGACTGATAGTTCGACAAACAGAGACATTCAAAGTCAATAGTTTCTTACTAGTGTACCGGAAATAAAATAGTCGCTTTATAAATGTGTGGGAAATCTTATTGGACTTAACTGCTAAGGTCATCAGTCCCTAAGCTTACACACTGGAAATGGAAATGCAGTCCCATGCTTCTTTTACAGAGCGTAGGGGAACGATGCGGGAGACCCGCACCGCCTTACTAGGCAAGGTCCTAATGGAGGTGGTTTGCCGTTGCCTTCCTCCGACCGTAATGGAGATGAATGATGATGATGAAGACGACACAACACCCAGTCATCTCGAGGCAGGAAAAATCCCTGACCCCGCCAGGAATCGAACCCGGGACCCCGTGCTCGTGAAGCGAGAACGCTACCGCGAGACCACGAGGGCGGACTAAGCTTGCACACTACTTAACCTAAATTATCCTAAGGACAAACACATACACCCATGCCCGAGGGAGGACTCGAACCTCCGCGTTATAAATGATCAATCAAACCAAATCAAATCCAATCATGGAATATCAGAAGGAAACCTGAAAACAAAACAGGTAAAAAATGTAGTGTAGCAGATAGCCTCACTTTTTACGGTACTGACAATATAAAATAAAGAACACGTCGTGTGGAAATTGTCAGTCCCCTGACAACTACTTGATAAATACTGCCTAAATATAAAATTATCTTTTCCTACTGCAGCGTCTTTCCAGCATCAGTGAAGCCTTTGGAAGTACTTGTAGTTATGGTTTCCCCTCCTTCTTTATTCTTAGTTTCGTACTTTCTTTCACTTCTTGTTCTGCGTCACACACACCGCCTATTTGGTTATGGTGGGTCTTTTTCGGTCTCTTGAACACTGCGTCTGTCCTTTGAGCTTGGAGCAATCGGCCACCAGCAATCCCTGCGTCCACAGGCACTGTTGTCCACGTTCGACTCTTGAAGGAGGGCCACATCTTTTACTTTTTCTCCTTTTTTGTTGCAATAGATTCTTACATCATAATGAAATTTTCGCTTTGCAGCTGAATGTGCGCTGATATGACACTTCCCTGGCGGATTAAAACTATGTACATGGGCATTCGAACTCCGGACCTTTATCTTCCGCGGGCAGAGCAAATGTCCCGGAGTTCAGGTCTCAGTCCGGCACATGGTTTTAATCTGCCAGCAAAGTTTCAGATTTTTACGCATTTAAAATAAAATAGAAGTTTCGAGCCATGGTAATATAAATAAATTGTATGATGATTTAGAAGAAAGAACTGAAGATGGGATAGGTGACAGACGTTAGAGACACCACCTTGGTGTCTGGGGATGAATACCTCGATATTTGACATCGAGCCGTTGACCCCAGAACCTTATATATGATTACGTGTTAGTGGTAGCGTCCGGTCACGAAAACTGATAAGAGTAGGGAGAATGATGCGACGGTCCGTCGGTACCTTTGGGCCTTCCGAAGCCTTTTCGGCTAGAGATTAGGTGTAGTTAGTGGTAGAACAACTGGATTAAGCTAGATCCAGTTTGTTAGGTATAATACAAATAGTGTTTGTAGTGGCTTAGGTGCCAACAAACCGGCACTGTTTACAATACTATCTTATGTTCAGTTCTGATCGATGTTTATTTATCCCAAAAAAAAATATAGTTGTCGTCTATGTGCCTGGAACTCATAGTCAGTTAATATTTGTCTTCTCCTTCCTCTCCCACCCTATGTGTTCTATCGTTTTGCTGTATGTCGACCTGCCCTCTTTAGGGCCTAGTCCATATTCATTGTAAGTTGTTTTAAACATTTTAATTTGATAATTTATTTATATCATCCACTGAACGGCCAACGGCTTTTCGCAGTGGTAACACCGGTACCCGTCAAATCACCGAAGTTAAGAGCTGTCGGCCTTAGGTAGCGCTTGGACGGGTAACTATTGGAGCCTGCCGAACACTGTTGGCAAACGGGGAGCACACAGCCCTTGTGGAGCCAATTGAGGAACTACTTGACTGAGAAGTGGCGGCTCTGATCGTGGAAACTGATAATGGCCGGCAGAGCGGTGTGCTGACGACATGCCCCTCCATATCCGCATCCATTGACGTCCATCGGCTGAGGATGACACGGCGTTCGGTCGGCACCGTTGAACCTATCGAGGTCTGTTCGGACGGAGTAAGGCAAGATATCCGTTGAAAAAAATTCCTAATGGCTTCGTATATTTGGCGTTCAGTGGTTACGTCGTGTATCTGTGCTGTGTCTCTAATGTTTGTATGATTCCAGCAGAAGAGGATTTTGTTTCCTGGTGTTCCTAATTCCCAACACATGTGCAGTTTGGTGTCTGACTTAGACACACGAGTTTCAAGTGCGTAGGTTAAGAGGTGCACTATACCGTAGCTACGATCGGAACGTTTCAGTCAATCTTTCCGAGATGGGAAAAATGTATGGACTATTGGTACCTTATCGCTGATCTCCCATTCATCTTGCTACGTCTTGATTCACCAAAGTTGGTGCTTGTTGTCACTAGCTACACTGGTTATAAGTCTAACCTGGTCTAGTATACCCATCTTTAACCAGCACGTTGCAGCCCGATATCTTATAGCAATATCAGTCGGGTTTATTCCAAAAACTACAGATAGCGGTACCGCTGAAGTGGCGCCAAACGCCTCCGACAGTCTAAGCAGGACACTCCTTTGCCCTTGTCTAAAATATATTCTGTTTGGGTAGAAAGTTAATCATGTGTCCATGTAATGAATTTAAGTAAAAGTACTGATTCGAAGAATGCACAACAGTATGTTTATGTAACTGGTAGAGATGGTCTATATTCCCCAATTTATATAGTTTTTTCTGCTTCATCTGTAGCCTATTTCTTTTGTTGTGTTCATGAAAATTTAAACTTTCATTGATGCATGTTCCCAGATAGCGTATAACGTCTGCTTTTTGTTTGCGTCTCCAATTTTTACTGAAGGGTCCCTTCTCAGTAGATCCTTCAGTAGCGTGCACTAATGTTTGATTGTATTTAGAGTGCCACTGGTTTTCTCTTGTAGCTGGGCACTGTTGTTTGTAGAGACTACTACTAGTACATAATGTGCATGCACAACAGTTCCACCTGTCCTGATTACATCATTAACTAGGTATACGATAGGTTCTACAGTTATGTTCCAAAAGGTGGGTGCAGAGATCGACATGTGAGGGAAATTATTTTCCAATTGCCCACCTGTCATTCTACCATACATGGTCTGTGGTGCCTCCAGAAAACATTTCATGACAAAAAAGGTTGTCGAAAGCATCTCAACCATTTATCAGATGTCAATGGCATACCTCTTCACGTAAATGGACATTTGAAGAAAGGGAAAAGAAGTTTTTGTTGTGCGACATGTGAACCATAAATTATCTAAAGACTAAGTATATCTGTGCGATGTATAACAAATAGTAAAGATTGTAAATTATTAATATAAAAACACAAATATCTATGTAATTAACAAAACACAGTTTTTTGTATAATCTCTGTGTAACATAGGCAATGAATATCAAAGACAATGCTTTGACTGAGCTCTCTCCTATTTTGTATCGTCTAACGTAGGGCCGCCATTGTATAGCAATCCGGTATTTAAAGTAAGTTTGGTTGTAATTTAGAAAAATATATTTATAATTGTTATTAGAAAGTGTGTATTACTGACTTAGTTGTCACCTCTCATGATCGCAACCATTAATTCTCATTAACCAAGTTTTTACAAAACTTCGCAGTGCAGGGAGCTCATCTCCCCTGGCAGGATTTAGTCGGCCATTACGCTGGCTATATTATTTAATTAAAATTTCATGTCATAATATTAAATTTAAATGTGAGAGGTTTCTCTACCTTGATCTTATAATAGTTTCAAAGTTAACAGAGTAAAAATAGATTTCGTTTATTAATATTTAGAATGCTGAATGAGTTCAGTATGTCTCGAGTTTGGCCGCTTAACGGCATGTGAGATTCTCTCCAGTTTTGCCTTGCAAATAATGAACAAGAAATACTGAAAATCATTCCATTCAATAAGCTCTGCTATATCTCAGTTAATCTTTTTTCTTTTCAAAATAGCAGCGCTCGCGCAAACTATTTATTGGAAGGCGTTGAGTCGCGCGTTGTGTTTAAGACATATTATATCGTACGTACTTCGGGGCACCCGATGTCCGTTCGAGTGTTATCGCGGCATAAGTTAATTAAAAGTCTCATGCTAGCCCATAATATTTAATCTTCGTACATCCATAGTTGAAATGGAGGACAGTGGGACGTCAGCTGGTATAGATTTATATTAAAAATGAAGAAATTCCTCCAGCTGTATTTAAGGTGTCGATTTTATTTTGGCAACTAGTTTCAACGTTGTAACAACGTCATCTTCAGGCCCATACACTTGTTGACGTCAACTACCCAACTTCCACACGGAGCACATCCATATCTCACCACTGACTTCTAGTATCAGCCGCACGCAGTTGACGTCAACAAGTGTATGGGCCTGAAGTTCACGTTGTTACAACGTTGAATCTAGTTGCCAAAATAAAATCGACACCTTAAATACAGTTGGAGGAATTTCTTCATTTTTAATATAATATTTAAAGCCACCCCAATCAAACTCACAAAATATAATTGTAAAAATAAAAATACACTCCTGGAAATTGAAATAAGAACACCGTGAATTCATTGTCCCAGGAAGGGGAAACTTTATTGACACATTCCTGGGGTCAGATACATCACATGATCACACTGACAGAACCACAGGCACATAGACACAGGCAACAGAGCATGCACAATGTCGGCACTAGTCCAGTGTATATCCACCTTTCGCAGCAATGCAGGCTGCTATTCTCCCATGGAGACGATCGTAGAGATGCTGGATGTAGTCCTGTGGAACGGCTTGCCATGCCATTTCCACCTGGCGCCTCAGTTGGACCAGCGTTCGTGCTGGACGTGCAGACCGCGTGAGACGACGCTTCATCCAGTCCCAAACATGCTCAATGGGGGACAGATCCGGAGATCTTGCTGGCCAGGGTAGTTGACTTACACTTTCTAGAGCACGTTGGGTGGCACGGGATACATGCGGACGTGCATTGTCCTGTTGGAACAGCAAGTTCCCTTGTCGGTCTAGGAATGGTAGAACGATGGGTTCGATGACGGTTTGGATGTACCGTGCACTATTCAGTGTCCCCTCGACGATCACCAGTGGTGTACGGTCAGTGTAGGAGATCGCTCCCCACACCATGATGCCGGGTGTTGGCCCTGTGTGCCTCGGTCGTATGCAGTCCTGATTGTGGCGCTCACCTGCACGGCGCCAAACACGCATACGACCATCATTGGCACCAAGGGAGAAGCGACTCTCATCGCTGAAGACGACACGTCTCCATTCGTCCCTCCATTCACGACTGTCGCGACACCACTGGAGGCGGGCTGCACGATGTTGGGGCGTGAGCGGAAGACGGCCTAACGGTGTGCGGGACCGTAGCCCAGCTTCATGGAGACGGTTGCGAATGGTCCTTCCCGATACCCCAGGAGCAACAGTGTCCCTAATTTGCTGGGAAGTGGCGGTGAGGTCCCCTACGGCACTGCGTAGGATCCTACGGTCTTGGCGTGCATCCGTGCGTCGCTGCGGTACAGTCCCAGGTCGACGGGCACGTGCACCTTCCGCCGACCACTGGCGACAACATCGATGTACTGTGGAGACCTCACGCCCCACGTGTTGAGCAATTCGGCGGTACGTCCACCCGGCCTCCCGCATGCCCACTATACGCCCTCGCTCAAAGTCCGTCAACTGCACATACGGTTCACGTCCACGCTGTCGCGGCATGCTACCAGTGTTAAAGACTGCGATGGAGCTCCGTATGCCACGGCAAACTGGCTGACACTGACGGCGGCGGTGCACAAATGCTGCGCAGCTAGCGCCATTCGACGGCCAACACCGCGGTTCCTGGTGTGTCCGCTGTGCCGTGCGTGTGATCATTGCTTGTACAGCCCTCTCGCAGTGTCCGGAGCAAGTATGGTGGGTCTGACACACCGGTGTCAATGTGTTCTTTTTTCCATTTCCAGGAGTGTATATAATTATCCCGTGATAAGTGGCACACATATACAGTTATACCGTGATAAATGGCATACTTCTGTTGTATGTTTTTGACAATTTCTAGAGCGTGATTAGTTGCATCGTCTATTAATTGTCCTTGTCTAAATCCGAAATGGTGTGGGCTGAAACCTCAAAGAGCTCTAAGAGACTGTAAGCGGCTGCACAGAACTCTGTCCGACGAGGTTTTGATCATTACTGCGTTAGAGATTTTTCCTAATTGTAGGTAACCTGCCTAGCCTTAGGCCATCTTTATTAATTCTGTTTATGTGATCTCTGGTGCTTGTCTTTTGAATATCTCTGGACAGATCCCGTGTGGACCTGGTGCTTTTTGGTCCAATAGTTCTGTTACTGGCACCGCAAGTTCCTCATGTGCAAATGCATAGGTAACTATTGCTGTGTGAAGTGTGTACGTCTTCCCTGAGTGTGTCTTAGTCAACGACATCATCTGGGAGGAGTTAAACTCAAAATAAATCGTGTTGTATTTCTACATCCTCTAGTCATTGTACCGCCATCCTGACGTAGGTTGGTATACAAGTTCACTTGTTAGCATTCCTGTTGCTATGGGTTTATTTATCGATTGTGATTTTTTATCTGTAGTTCGGTGTTTCTGTTTGAGTTACAATATTGTCATTTTGTCATTTGAAGATAGTGATTTGAGCTGTGGACGCTTGAAAATGGAGTGCTAAGTGAAGAAACTGGAAGGTTTCCAAGATATTCTTCTGTTCTTCAGTACAGGGATGAAATGAAATGTCGTGTGACGAAGGCCTCCCGTCGGGTAGACCGCTCACCTGGTGCAAGTCTTTCGATTTGACGCCACTTCGGCGACTTGCCTGTCGATGGGGATGAAATGATGATGATTAGGACAACACAACACCCAGTCCCTGAGCAGAGAAAATCTCCGACCCATCCGGGAATCGAACTCGGGCCCTTAGGATTGACAGTCTGCCGCGCTGACCACTCAGCTACCGGGGGCGGACAGTACAGGTATGACAGCAGTGGAGGCAACCAGAAACATTTGCGCAGTTTGTGGGCTATGCCACTGGACAGAGCACGGCAAGAAAATGGTTTAGTCACTATCCACGTTCAGGAAGACCTTCGGGGTTTGATGAAGATCGTTTAAACGCATTAATCCACAATGATCCACGTCATTATACTCGAGAGCGGGCATATGCGATGAACTGTGATCACTCCACCATTGTCCGACATTTTCATGTAATGGGGAAGGTTCAAGAATCGATTGTATGCCTACCGCATGCTCTAAGCCAAAATCACAAAAATCTGTGGGTGGCCATATGTGTATCTCTGCTCACTCGTCATCAATTCACTCGTTAACAACACCGACCAGCCCTATCCTGTATCGTTACTGGTGACAAGAAGTGGTGTCTTTATGTTAATACAAGGAAAAGAAAGGAATAGTTGAGCCGAAACAAAGCAGCATCTTCCCGTACAAAGACCTGCACGCATCCACTAACGATTATGTGAAATGCGTCTGGTGGAACAGCGACGGTTTGGTGTACTACAAAATGCTTCCCCGAGGTGTAACCGTCACTGCTGACATTTATTGTCACCAACTGAGACGTCTTGCAGGCGCACCCAAGAACAACGAACAGAAAGACTATGTGAATTTATGCTACTCCACGATAACGCCCGCGCGCATTCTGCTACACTGACAAAAATCACTATACAGGAGTTGGGCTGGGAAGTCATTCCGCACCCAACTTAACCACTTGATTTTGCGCCCTCAGGTGTTCATCTTTTCCGCCCTCTATCGAACAAGTTTCAAGGAACTTCCTTTCCGAGCCCTTTGCCTCAAAATCACGTGATTTCCAAAGTCGCGCAATCGGAAAGCTACCCTGGGGTTGGCAGACAGTCGTAAATAGTGAAAGATACTGTATTATTGAAAGCTAAAGTCTCTGTCATGTGTATCTGTTGTGTTTATTAAACTTATAGAAAAACGCTACGAACTTACACACCAATGATTCTCCACATGGGGGTAATTACCGCTGAGGAGTAAAATGAAATTTTCTGAGGGGTGAAAACTAAACGATTCGATTCTGTTTGCCACGAAACTAAATTATTTTAAAAAGATCATTACTATTATCAAATTTTTAAGACTCTAACAGTGATTACATAAGTATAAATAATTATTTTTTTCAATCAGTGGCATTAATGCAATGGAGGTTACAAGTTCTTCACATAGTCCATCCATTAAACACGTATGTTGTGCTTTGTCACGTACATAGGTGATGATGAAACTAAGACACATACTTAACAAATACTTAATATCTCAAGAAAATATCTTCTCCAAATTGTACGTAGTACCGGCAGTGGTCCAGAAATTGATTCATTACTCGCTTCAAAGCATGTAAATGATGTAATTGGCAAAACGACACAGCAGTAACTACATAAAGGCTACTATAGTGCTGTACACAATGTTATTATTAGAGCGATTAGACATAAATCATTAACAACCTGAAGTCGTCCAATTTCTGCCAGTTCAAAAGTAAAGAGTGCAGCAGTGGAGTGATTTAAGGACGGTAAGTATAGTGCATACATCTGAACTTGTTTGATTTTAAATGGGGTTGCAGTGTGCAATTGAAGCAAATGTCACAATGGAGAGGAGTAATGCAGGGGAAGTATGTTTTGTAACAACTACGTACCCTCACCGTGGATAGTTAGTTTTCTTTTCTGAGAAGCAGTTGTGGGTAGCACTTGCCATGCACCACGCATCCCTTAGTCCTTCTTTGTAACACACACTCACACACACACACACACACACACACACACACACAAGCCGCCTCTCCGCCCCCCTTACATACACACACATACAAACTAAATATCGTTGATGTTTCACCATTTTAAGAATAAATGTGCTCCAAGAAAAGTCTTTGATTCTACTGTATAGTTATGTGATAAGGTTGGTGGTAATGTGGGGGAGGGGGTGGGAGGGAAATAGACGGCAGGGGGGAGGGTGGGGGTAGTAGATGATGTCTGATTGCACTCAGTGATAATGATCTAAGAAACATTGGGAACCACTGTTATACACCACCCAGCATGTACACCCCCTTTGTTCTGTCCTGTATGTGATGCCACGAATTGTTTCCAGTAACGTTTTCTGGTGTCATAGAGCTCTTTTTTTTAAGGTTTCCATGGCGTGACGAGATGCAGCATTCTCAGTTGTCTGTCTCTATACTTGTAGGTTCTCTGGTATAATTTTTGTTTTTCTCCCACGTTCCTTTTTAATCTTCTGAGCTGGTCCGTTCATGGTGTTGTGAGGAAAACGCAGAGGTGTGAGGATTATTTCTTGGGAATCCCAAAAAAAAAAAAACAGCATTCGTCGTCTCACCAGCTGAGAAAACGGTCTTTGCTTTCTTTGGTGCACTTTCACCAAGCTTTTGTCCATTGTTTTGATTTCCGTTTCGACTCAGGTGTTTAATGATGGATGCAGGTTTTACCAGCAGCAAGAAATCGGCGCAAAAAGTCTTGCGTGTTGTGATTAAACATCGCCAGATGTTGTGTTGAAACATTGTGCTGGATGCGCTTTTGGTCGACTGTGGACAATCACGGCAACCACCTCGCACACAGATTCTTCACAGCCAATTCTCCGTGCAGGATTTTATGTATTCGCGCAGTAGAGACGCCTACAGCCTCAGAAATCTCACAAATTTTTATTTGGCTGTCGCGCACTACCATATCATGGATAATGTTAACGATTTCCTTTGTGGTGACCTCAATTGGAAGGCCGGAGCGTGCTTCGTCTTCGCTGCTTTTTCGACTTTAAAATCATTAATCCAAAAATAAATGGTGTTCAATGAAGGCGCAGAGTCCGCGTGAATTTCATCCAATTCTGTTTTGATTTGCGAGGCAGTCCAACCCTTCAAATGAAAAATTTAATTACAGCAGGAAACACGGTTGTCTCCATTTTCAGTCGCAGTCGACACAAATTCTTTATACGATTCTTGGAATAATCAAGCTTACGAACCAAGAAGGTGCAGAAAGAATGTTCGACTCCTTCGGGAAATTGAACAGAATTATCGGACCATCCTCATAAATGGGGGTAAGGAATGAAACAAAATTCACCTACTCTGGAACGAGCCACCAGATACCTCATGTACCCCACACCGAAATAATCAGAAAGTAAGCAGTTTTCTATGTTGCTGAGCAGCAGTCATACAATAATTCTTAAATGAATATACCGCCATTTGATTGTATTTTTTTTTAATTACGACCCAAGTTTCGGCGTTTTGTGTCATTTTCATGTGATTGCGTTTATGTCATTGACATATTTTGCAGGACATCAAGCTCAAAATTGGCCATAATTAAGAAAAATATTCGCTCCCCACGAAATGCCAGGTGTAAAATCATCATCTTTTAAAAAGGTCAGTGAATAATAGTGGGAGCATGTCACGTTTAACAAAAACAGATTTATTTTGGAATATACCAACCAACAGGTTTACTTTGGTGTTAATGACATAAACACAATCAATTTCTGATCTAAAAAAGCACATAATTTTATAATCACTTAACAAAAATGTTCACATTGGAGAATAAATAAAAACGAAAACCCATTGGCGATGGCACAGTGGCACCGAAACATGTTTGGGTACTGAGAACGGTGTTTTGCATAACTGGCGGACCTCACATCCAACAGTTTTAACTGCAAACACGGCCAATACAAGGAGCTGCAAATCAAACTGATGGATATAAATTCAGTCACTTGAAAATGCCATAAACCCGAAACCCGAAACCTGGGTCGTAATTAAAAAAAAAGCAATGCAGTCAAATGGCGGTGTGTTCCTTTAAAAATGCCCCTGAACAACCTCTGAAATTTTGTCGGTGGCCTTCTGATACACTCTGTAAATAGCAAGTAAGTGAAAGAAGGAAGGTGCACGAAGCTAGTCACTGTGCTTTACCTTGGCCTGCAGCCCAGCGTGGGGGCGCCCCACAGAGCCAGGAGGCGGGGGCCCACAGCGGCTGAGGAGCAGGTTGCTCAGCACGAAGGTCTCCGTCTGGCCGTACCACTGCGTGAGCGGCCGGCCCGTGCGCGCCTCCAGCCACGCGTGCCGCTCCGCGCTCAGAGCGGACCCGCCAGTGACGCACACACGCACCTCCCGCACTGCCGACCTCAGCCGGCCCTCCGGACAATGGCGAGCCAGCGCAATCCACTGGTTCGGCGGCATGAAGATGACGGTGGGCTGCGAAAAGACACTATCACGTCTAGGGACCCAATATCGAATGAATATCTACAGTTTTGTAAGAAAATGAAACGTCTCCAACCGTCCTTACGGTGATACTTTGGGTCCTTCAGTGCACCATCTTTAGGACTTAGTTGATGCTCAAGGGGTTATCACGGTCAATACACAGGGTGGTCCACTGATCGTGACCAGGCCAAATATCTCACGAAATAAGCGTCAAACGAAAAAACTACAAAGAACGAAACTTGTCTAGCTTGAAGGGAGAAACCAGATGGCGCTATGGCTGGCCCGCTAGATGGCGCTGCTATAGGTCAAAAGGATATCAGCTGCATTTTTTTAAACAGGAACCACCATTTTTATTACATATTCGCGTAGTACGTAAAGAAATATGAATGTTTTAGTTGGACCACTTTTTTCGCTTTGTGATAGATGGCGCTGTAATAGTCACGAACATATGGCTAACAATTTTATGGTTCAAATGGCTCTGAGCACTATGCGACTTAACTTCTGAGGTCATCAGTCGCCTAGAACTTAGAACTACTTAAACCTAACTAACCTAAGGACATCACACAGATCCATGCCCGAGGCACGATTCGAACCTGCGACCGTAGCGGTCGCTCGGCTCCAGACTGCAGCGCCTAGACCCGTACGGCCACTCCGGCCGGCTAATAATTTTAGACGAACAGTTGATAACAGGTAGGTTTTTTAAATTAAAATACAGAACGTAGGTACTTTTGAACATTTTATTTCGGTTATTCCAATGTGATACATCTACCTTTGTGAACTTATCATTTCTGAGAACGCACGCTGTTACAGCGTGATTACCTGTAAATACCACATTAACGCAGTAAATGCTCAAAATGATGTCCATAAACCTCAATGCATTTGGCAATACGTGTAACGACATTCCTCTCAACAGCGAGTAGGTCGTCTTCCGTAATGTTCGCACATGCATTGACAATGCGGTGACGCATGTTGTCAGGCGTTGTCGGTGGATCACGATAGCAAATACCCTTCACCTTTCCCCACAGAAAGAAATCCGGGGACGTTAGATCCGGTGAACCTGAGGGCCGTGGTATGGTGCTTCGACGACCAATCCACCTGTCATGAAATATGCAATTCAATACCGCTTCAGCCGCAAGCAAGCTATGCGCCGGACATCCATCATGCTGGAAGTACATCGCCATTCTGTCATGCAGTGAGACATCTTGTAGTAACATCGGTAGAACTTTACGTAGGAAATCAGCATACCTTGCACCATTTAGATTGCCATCGATAAAATGGGGGCCAATTATCCTACCTCCCATAATGCCGCACCATACATTAACCCGCCAAGGTCGCTGATGTTCCACTTGTCGAAGCCATCGTGGATTTTCTGCTGCCCAATAGTGCATATTTTGTCGGTTTACGTTACCGCTGTTGGTGAATGACGCTTCGTAGCTAAATAGAACGCGTGCAAAAAATCTGTCATCGTCCCGTACTTACTCGTGTGCCCAGTGGCAGAACTGTACACGACGTTCAAAGTCGTCGCCATGCAATTCCTGGTGCATAGAAATATGGTACGGGTGCAATCGATGTTGATGTAGCATTCTAAACACCGACATTTTTGAGATTCCCGTTTCTCGCGCAATTTGTCTGCTACTGCTGTGCGGATTAGCCGCGACAGCAGCTAAAACACCTACTTGGGCATCATCATTTGTTGCAGGTCGTGGTTGACGTTTCATATGTGGCTGAACACTTCCTGTTTCCTTAAATAACGTAAATATCTGGCGAATGGTCCGGACACTTGGATGATATCGTCCAGGATATCGAGTAGCATACGTAGCACACGTCCGTTGGGCATTTTGATCACAATAGCCATACATCAACACGATATCGACCTTTTCCGCAATTGGTAAACGGTGCATTTTAACACGGGTAATGTATCACGAAGCAAATGCCGCCCACACAGGCGGAATGTTACGTGATACCACTTACTTATACGTTTGTGAGTATTACAGCACCATCTATCACAAACCTAAAAAAGTGGTCCAACTAAAACATTCATATTTCTTTACGTACTACACGAATATGTAATAAAAATGTGGGTTCCTATTTAAAAAAGCGTAATTGATATCCGTTTGACCTATGGCAGTGCCATCTAGAGGTCCAACCATAGCGCCATCTGGTTTCCCCCTTCAAGCAAGACAAGTTTCGTTCTTTGTAGTTTTTTCGTTTGATCCTTATTTCGTGAGATATTTGGCCCGGTCACTATCAATGGACCACCCTGTATAGGATGTATGAGTGGCCGACATACATGGTTTACACAGACTACCTGACACTGTGATGTCGCCTCTACAACCGTGAAATGTCAATTGTCGGCTGTAGGTGTTTCATTTTCTTACCATAGTGAATGGCCGTAGTCCCCCAGACCTCCAGTCAAAAGGACGGACTTACAAAAACTATCTACAGTACTCAAAAAAGAAGTGTAATGTAAGAAAAGAAAGTATTCATAAAAGAATCGATAACTTTAGGTACTGATGCTTATGTTTGCATAAAAGATTACACACGGTAAATCACCTAAAACGAGCTCAGCAGATACTACGGAAATCGGAAGTGCTGCTGATGTGCGGTTTTCACACAATGGATTGGTAGTCATGGGCACTTACTATTTGCAAATCAACACATTGTAGTAATACTTAGAAAGCGTATTTTTTTGTGCAAACATACACTTTTTATAAATGGAATAATGCCTATTGACATTAACAAGCTAAAATTAAAGTAAATTAGAATGCCAGTGCTGTTCGCTGAAGGATTCTGGTACGAGACGGTTACGAGACATGGTATTTTGAAACGATTCCACACCGACACTTGTGCAATACGTGTAGTAGCACACGCTGAAGAACAACAAGTGTGTACACTCGTTATGTGGATTCCGACTAGTAACGAGACAATTTACCATCACAGGTTCTGTTCAAAATTGCCACCAGCAGCGGCAATACACGCTTCCAGTCTGATATGGAACGACTGCTGCACACATTTCAGTGGAGACGTCCGAACAGGCTGTAGTAATAAGCCGTTGCATATCATCGGGGCTGCTGGTATGTCCTTGGAAATAGCGTCTTTCAGCTTTCCCCGCAGTAAAAAGTCTACAGGCATCAAATCCGACGAACGGGCCGGCGAAGGTACAGGTTCTCCGTCTCCAATCCAGCGGTTTGGAAACAATTCGGGAAGACATGTGTAGTACTTCCTGCACTATGAGCTGGACAGCCATCATGTTGTTACCACAGGTTTTTCCTAGTATGGAGAGGAACGTCTTCCAGAACGTCTTCCTAGAAGATGGTTTGTTAGGAAGTGCCATACTTGCGTGCATTCACTGTCCGGTCTACGGAAAAACGGGTCTATGAGCTGATGGTTCACTAGCCCACACTGCACGTTTGCACTCCACGAACGGTGACGGTTCACCTGACGAAGCCATCGGGAGTTGTCAACAGACCAATGGCACAAGTTTAGGTGACATTTGTGGCCACGATCCGTAAATGTGGCTTCATCACTAAACAAGATAAATGATACACCTTGAGTATTCTGTCTTAATGCCCATGTACAGAAGTTGAAACGATTCTCATAATCGTTACCATACAGTTGACGACGGAAGAGATGTGGTAGGGATGGAACCTATGACGTCGGAGAATGCGTAGGACACTTTCCTGACTCCTGCCACTTCCTCGAGCGATTGCGATGGAGCTAAAGTGCGGATCAACTGCAATAGCAACAAGAACATGAATTTTCCCCCCTCGAGTCGTCACTTATTTTCTTCTAATACGTTACCTAGGTGTTACACTAACACTCACGTAAATGGCTGAAAATGTTGATAAATAACTGCTGAGATGATTGACGTCTGTTGGGATATCTTCCTACAGTTTCCATACATCACGAGCACGTCGGGTTTTTCTGCATTGGTAAATCCCATCGTCCACTCACGACCCACTGTTTGGACTGTCAGACACTAACTGACCAGCAAATCGCATTGCACTCAAGGAAAACGCAAGCACACGGTAAGCAACATAGCAACATCGTACCTAGCAACTTCGCAGGCAAACAAGTGGCGGTGTAGGATCTTTTCAAAATACGATATCTCGTTAATAACTCGCACTGAAATCCTGCAATAAATACAACTGACATCCTAATTTACCCTACTTTTAGTTTGTTAATGCCAATAGACATTGTTCCATTTAAAACAGTGTATGTTTCACAAAAATACGCTTTCTAAGTTTTTTTAGTGTCTGTTTATTGGCTAACAATACGAGCCCTTGTCTGTCAATCAGTTATGCGAAAACAGCTCGTCGGTAGCACTTTCCATTTCCGCAATATTTGCAGTGCAAGTTTTAAGTGATTCGCCATGCATATTCTGTGTCGCCTCCAATCGCTCCATTTCTGTTTTCAGAATCTATCTTAACAGGGAGAGATAGTTTTTAAATAGAGATAATTTGATCAAGCAATATTTTTAATTACTGATTACAATTTTTAAACATTTGGATATCAAAACAGAACATTATAGAACAGATTTGATCAAGCAATATTTTAAATTACTGGTTACAATTTGTAAACATTGGGATATCCAAACGTGAAATTACAGAACAGATTATCATAAAAACAACTCAATAGTACCCTAAACTAGATAAATTAAATTTTTCCTAAGCTTTCCATCTTCCTCCGCAAAGCCGTTCAAAAAACAGTGTTCTATCCCGTCGTTTTGATGCTAATCCGTTACGTCACTTTTACCATATGCTCCTTTCCTTTGGAAACAAACGCCGGAGGGGACTCAAGTCGCTGGAGTTTTCAAGTACTCGTTAGCAGCTTATACAACTGGTGGAACAAAACTTTCATCTCTCTAAAAGACTGGCGTACAGTGCTGACGCACATGTATTGCCAAATCAAGGCTCACTACAGCTTTCTGATCAATGAGAGCAGGTTCGAAAGAGACGACTGCTCCATTTTTTTGTGCTTTTTTTTTTTTTTTTTTGCTGTGTGAAAAATTACTATCTGATTCACTGTTCAAAATGGATCAAATGGCTCTGAGCACTATGCGACTTAACTTCTGACGTCATCAGTCGCCTAGAAGTGAGAACAAATTAAACCTAACTAACCTAAGGACATCACACACATCCATGCCGAAGGCAGGATTCGAACCTGTGACCAGGTTAACTGTTGCTGCTGCCAGTGGTAACAGCAGGATTACTTTATGAAAAACCTCTTATTGTAGATATTGCCCCAGAACCAGATCCGGCCTCCTTAAAATGTATAGTTTTGAATCTTGGATCCAGCAAACAGGATATCGTAGCCGAATGATTAGCACCAATCTATCTAAATATGCTTGTTTAACTCACCCAGAACAGTGTTGTCGGTATTATTATCAGGTTAACTTAAGCCATTTATTTGCGCTTTGTCGTGTCCTGACACTATAGTTTCTAAAATAACAGATTCTCGGTTTTTTATTGCTGCTATTTCCAGTAACATACGTAGACAGAATAAAAATTGCAAAATTCTAGTGAATGTGAAGGAGTGGAAGATCTC
Organism: Schistocerca cancellata; assembly: GCF_023864275.1. Lineage (NCBI taxonomy): Eukaryota > Metazoa > Arthropoda > Insecta > Orthoptera > Acrididae > Schistocerca > Schistocerca cancellata. The sequence goes on from NC_064633.1 coordinate 227,566,231, forward strand.
TTCAATATTTGGTCGAGGCCGCGGCAGAAATCGGTCTCCTTGTGTGCAGCGAAGATGGCGAAGGTGAAAGAGGCGGGCACGACGCCGGCGAGAGTGAAAGGTCACAAGCTGATGTCTTCCCTGCATCGTCACTTTTGGATAGTATCAGTTTTTCTCCCTGAAGCAATCACAATATTAAGGGGCCAGTAATTACCTCATGTTTATAGCACGTCAATAAAATTATAAGTTTTTCAATCAAATTTACCTTCTTTTCCAAGGAACACTGCTGATAATAAGCATACCTTATCACTTACATAAATGTAATATACACTGACACAAGAAAATCACAACACCATGAAGGAGTTGTGCGACATAGGTAACTTGGTAGGCGTGTTTCGACATCTGAAAGATGTGTGTTCAAATTTCGCGTCACTGGGTGGGGCCAGTAGCGCAATTATGAGGATACATGTCAGGTTTGCTTTAAATACACGCAGTAACGGTCTTGAGCGTTAGTTACCTTCGGAACTGGTCGTGTAAAGGGGCTACGAGTAGCTGGATGTTGCAACACTGCAGAAAAGCTTGGCAGGAACGTGGCCACTGAACATTACTGCTGGCAGCAGTGGCTCCAGTCGGCCACTTCACGCTACCGAGAGGGAAGGCCATCGTGTTCGGTGTGTAGCTCTGGGGCACCATGCTGCACCTCCAGCAGCAATCTGAGCAGCAGTTCTCACCACAGCGACACAACGAACCCTTACAAACGGGTTACTTCTAGGGCAGCTCCGAGCCAAATGCCCTGTAGTGTGCATTCCACTGACCCCAAAAACACCGCCATTTGCGACTTCAGTGGCGTCAAGCGAGAGTTCATTGGAAAGTATGGAGAAGGTCTTTTGTACACTCCTGGAAATGGAAAAAAGAACACATTGACACCGGTGTGTCAGACCCACCATACTTGCTCCGGACACAGCGAGAGGGCTGTACAAGCAATGATCACACGCACGGCACAGCGGACACACCAGGAACCGCGGTGTTGGCCGTCGAATGGCGCTAGCTGCGCAGCATTTGTGCACCGCCGCCGTCAGTGTCAGCCAGTTTGCCGTGGCATACGGAGCTCCATCGCAGTCTTTAACACTGGTAGCATGCCGCGACAGCGTGGACGTGAACCGTATGTGCAGTTGACGGACTTTGAGCGAGGGCGTATAGTGGGCATGCGGGAGGCCGGGTGGACGTACCGCCGAATTGCTCAACACGTGGGGCGTGAGGTCTCCACAGTACATTGATGTTGTCGCCAGTGGTCGGCGGAAGGAGCACGTGCCCGTCGACCTGGGACCGGACCGCAGCGACGCACGGATGCACGCCAAGACCGTAGGATCCTACGCAGTGCCGTAGGGGACCGCACCGCCACTTCCCAGCAAATTAGGGACACTGTTGCTCCTGGGGTATCGGCGAGGACCATTCGCAACCGTCTCCATGAAGCTGGGCTACGGTCCCGCACACCGTTAGGCCGTCTTCCGCTCACGCCCCAACATCGTGCAGCCCGCCTCCAGTGGTGTCGCGACAGGCGTGAATGGAGGGACGAATGGAGACGTGTCGTCTTCAGCGATGAGAGTCGCTTCTGCCTTGGTGCCAATGATGGTCGTATGCGTGTTTGGCGCCGTGCAGGTGAGCGCCACAAGCAGGACTGCATACGACCGAGGCACACAGGGCCAACACCCGGCATCATGGTGTGGGGAGCGATCTCCTACACTGGCCGTACACCACTGGTGATCGTCGAGGGGACACTGAATAGTGCACGGTACATCCAAACCGTCATCGAACCCATCGTTCTACCATTCCTAGACCGGCAAGGGAACTTGCTGTTCCAACAGGACAATGCACGTCCGCATGTATCTCGTGCCACCCAACGTGCTCTAGAAGGTGTAAGTCAACTACCCTGGCCAGCAAGATCTCCGGATCTGTCCCCCATTGAGCATGTTTGGGACTGGATGAAGCGTCGTCTCACGCGGTCTGCACGTCCAGCACGAACGCTGGTCCAACTGAGGCGCCAGGTGGAAATGGCATGGCAAGCCGTTCCATAGGACTACATCCAGCATCTCTACGATCGTCTCCATGGGAGAATAGCAGCCTGCATTGCTGCGAAAGGTGGATATACACTGTACTAGTGCCGACATTATGCACGCTCTGTTGCCTGTGTCTATGTGCCTGTGGTTCTGTCAGTGTGATCATGTGATGTATCTGACACCAGGAATGTGTCAATAAAGTTTCCCCTTCCTGGGACAATGAATTCACGGTGTTCTTATTTCAATTTCCAGGAGTGTATTTACTGATGAAAGCTGGCTCTGCCTCGGTGCCAGTGCTGGCCGTGTGTTGGTTAGAAGGACGCCAGTTGGGGGCCTGCAATCAACCTGTCTGCGTGCTAGACACACTGGACTTAAGCCTGGAGTTATGGTCTGGGGTGCGACTTCATATAACTGCAAGAGCACTCTCGTGGCTATCCCACGCACCCTGACTGCGAAATTCAGTCTGGTGATCGAACTGGTGTGCTGTCATTCACGAGTAACATTCCAGGGGGTGTTTTCCAACACAGGGTAGGACTTGCTCACATATCGCTGTTGTAACCCAAAATGCTCTACAGAATGATGTTGCCTTTGGATGCTGTATCACCGAACACAAATGGGACACCATCGGACAACTCCAGCTTCAAGCACAAAAAGCATTAACCGTCCCTGTATTGACAGACCAAGTGCAACGGTCAGGGAACTCCACCCCACAAACTGACATCCAGCACCTGTTCAGCACAATGCATGCACATTTGTATGGCCTCCTTCAACATTTTGCCGCTTACACCGGTTATTAATGTACCAGCATTTCACATTTCCAATGGCTTATCTCGGGCTTACATTAACCTATTATCTTGCAATGTTAATTACTTATTTACGTTACCTAGACAAATGTATTCCGAAATTTCATTACTCTACATTAATTACTATTTGCTGTTGTGGTTTTTTTTTCAACAGTCTATTACAGACTTTTGCTGCACTCCAAACCTGATGATGTTTTTAAATTAAGTATCCTTATCCGACTGTCATCTCCTCGGAGTGTGGCAGAGCTTACTTCTGGCACCACTTTCTCTTGCCTCCTTTCCTGTTCCATTCCCTGTCTTTCCATTCCTCTTTTTGCATCACTCTTATATCGATGTCCTTCCTCACTTACTTCTCCCTATCTTTTGGTGGACCTTTCTCTTTTCGTTAGATTAGTTTTATGGGCATTAGGCCGTGGTTCACGGCATCTTTCTGAACCTAACATTTCTTCCCGTAGCGCTGGAGACGTCATCTGAGGCTGTAAATACTCAGATAAGTTTCAAACATAAACAAGCTCAGAAAGCCTAACTGTTTTACCATGTCCATGCAAAGATCACATCTGTATCTACATCTATATCTGCACTGTACAAGCAACCTTACGGTGTGTAGTGCAAAGTGCCTTTGGTACCGATACTTTTTACCCCTTTTACGAATCAGGAGTGGAAAGAACGACTGCAGGTAAAGCTCGTGACGTCATCAGACCGCTACCTGAGACCGTGGAGCCATTTCGAGGCGTGTGATAAAGCTTGTAGTGCGGAAAAATTGGGGTGTCGCTTCATTCAGCACTAATGCCCACAGCTTGTCTCCTTTCAGTAAAACTGATACTGTCAATTCATCCGTGTTTCGAATACAACGATTGCTCTTGTGTTCCTTAAGTCGGGTATTAATGCTGAGATACCTTTAAATATTTTTTCATATCAATTTGCTTTCAAAGGGGCAAGAAAGTCGGCGAGCCAACTTTTGGCGTGGTTATGGATAATCTACTAAGCGCAGTTGGACAATTATTAAGAAACAGCCCTTCAGAGAGCCAAGCAAAGAACTTCTTATTGGTTTCTATACGTTGAGGATATTTTCATTATAGGGCTCACTGAGAAACAGAAAAGACTTTTTTGAATGATACTAATTCGATTTTAAAGCTCACCATGTAAAAAAGAAAAAGGTCAGCTTTCGATAGTAGATTTACAGGTACTTCGAAAACGAGACGGAAGCCCACTCACAACGATAGATAACTTCACAAAAATTGGAGGAAGAGCTCCATCATTTAAGTATTACGGTGAGAAGAAATGCTTACTCTGACAAGGAGGTAAATGTGGTGAAACACCTTAAAAGTGAAGAACAGTCAAGTGAACAGAATGTTTTGCTCCTATTCCTAAAAAAAGTCACAGATAATACTACCAGAATTCTAAGAAGATACTGTATCAGCACTGTTTAAACCAGCAAGAACGATGCGTGAATATTTGAACATTGTTCCTTCACAAACACTTCGTTTAATCAGTTTCCTCTTTTTCCCATCTCTACTACTTACGTGAAGTCCCGTGCTGTTTCCACACTTCTAAGTTTCAATCAGGTGTATAGCGATCTTGAACCAGAAGTGGACTGCAATATCACATCGTTAGAAAAAACAGTCGAAATTATTATTATTATTATTATTATTATTATTATTATTATTATTATTATTATTCAGGTAAATCGCCCGTCGAAGATCAAATAAATTAAGCTTTGGACAAAGTTTTACGTCCAACACAGCAAGGATTGTTTTTTAAGTCAGAAAATAACAGATGATATACTGGACACACGCTCTGTCTAGTTGGATAACGGTTATGCAGGTATTTGTGATGAGTTATGATTTAGATAAATGTTTCCAATCGCTTCCAGAACCAAAGGAGATATTAAATACTTCGAAATTTAGGCTAAAATAGTTGTTGGGAAATGACAACCAAAGGTTTTCGTGATTTACAAACATCGGTGCACTATATATGACAGAGGCGTCAGTAGGAACAGTGTATCAAGTGAAATGTCTGAACCGCGCTATGAACCGACCAAATTGCTAAGCAACATCCGGGCTAAGCACCATAAGAGCGTACCCCTCAGTACCGTTTTTGGCAAATCACATCAGTACTTGGTAGGCACAAACTCTGTAACACAGAATGTAACACAAGGAGACAGACACATCTTGTTCATGTTTCAAGCAAGACCCGATAATAGGTTTCGAACTGATCTGTTTTGATACATAAAAAGTATCTTCAGATGTCGAAACCGAATTTTTCTTCGTTTGGCTGTAGGTCCGATTCCCAAACGATGGATAGAATCTAAGAAATTAAATTATACTTTGATAAAGCATTGCTGCATAAAGAAGGAGCAGACCAGCACGAAACTTGACATGAGACTTGGAACGAAACAGCAACGGAATGTGGGCAGCAGAGTGCACGTAGCAGCTTGTTTGGTAGTTTAATTTGCTCTGACAGTTCTCTATCACAAACAAGTTACTGTGTTTGAATTACTGGTTTTTAATTCAGTCTGGTCTAACCTTGTGTCTCTCTATGTCCTCCAGAACTGCTTCAGGGCTGAAGTCCGACGTAACAATGCATCTCATTCCGCTGCTCATGCACCAGACGGTGTACGCTATCCCGCTTATCCAGTATAAGCCAGTCGTGAATAACGTGACGTCTTCTCCTCCGAAAGGGGCGTCGCTGCGACTGTAACAATTATGTGGTTACATAGAGGACAAGTCATCTACGTAAAAAGTCAGAATGCGAAGGTTTATATTTACCTCGTAAATTAAAGGTAGATTCATACGCATCAGTTCTTAACTGCAAAAACAGCCACACTTGATATTCAGTCTCTGTTGGTCCATCATGGCCAGGTGACATCGGCTGGTGAGTAGTTTTCAATGTCAATAAACTTCACCAACACCCATATTCTTTCAGATATTTTAATTTAATCTGAAAGCAACTACTTTCGGCAGTTCATTTTGCCGTCTTCAGGCCCCATAAGCTTTTATCCAAATAAATGGACTTATCGTATACGGACATAAAAACACTGGATATCGTGGATTACAATCGTTATACAACTCAGAGTTACTGTCACGTCTTCGTGTGAAGCATTTGTCTAATGATAGGAACTCAAGATATCCAGTGTTTTATGGCGCTATTAGATAAGTTGCTTTATTTAGATAAAAGCGTATGGGGCCTTAAGATGGCAAATGAGTTGCCGAAACTGGTTGCTTTCAGAATAAAATAAAATATCTTAAAGTATACGGCTCTTGAAGCTTATTGACATTGAAAAAAGAAACACTTGATATTTGTCGATTATAGATTAGGAAATGAGATACTTAAAGTAGTAACTGATGATGGTTGAAGTAGAGAGGATATAAAATGTAGACTGGCAATGGCAAGGAAAGCCTTTCTGAAGAAGAGAAATTTGTTAACATCGAGTATAGATTTAAATGTCAGGAAGTCGTTTCTGAAAGTATTTGTATGGAGTGTAGCCAAGTATGGAAGTAAAACATGGACGATAAATAGTTTGGAAAAGAAGAGAATAGAAGCTTTCGAAATGTGGTGCAACAGGAAGAATGCTGAAGATTGGATCGGTAGATCACATAACTAATGAGGAGTTTGTGGCACAACTTGACTAGAAGAAGGGATCGGTTGGTAGGACATGTTCTGAGGCATCAAGGGATCAAAAATTTAGTATTGGAGGGCAGCGTGGAGGGTAAACATCGTAGAGGAAGACGAAGAGATGAATACGCTAAGCAGATTGAGAAGGATGTAGGTTGCAGTATTTATTCGGAGATGAAGAGGTTTGCACAGGATAGAGTAGCATGTAGAGTTGCATCAAACCAGTCTCTGGACTGAAGACCACAACAACAACATAGCGCCATCTACTACGAACGGAAAACATCGAGTAAATCGTACGTGCGTTTTTGGCGTAGATTACGAATATGCAATAAAATCTGAACAATAGTTTAAGTGAATCATACGTGTCTTTTTGACGTAGATTCCGAATATGCAATAAAATCTGGCGATGTGTTCCATCTAAAAACACAAGGCTGATCCCGCCAGTCGTAGCCCAGACACATGTCCCGTTTACTAATAGTAACTTTTCACCCAGAACATTTTTTTCGTGCAATGCATCGTTTTTGAGATACTTGTTGTCTTAAGTTAAAATAAACATCCGGTATATTAAAGCCAAGTGTTTCTCTTTTCTCAAAATACTGAGAAACATGACCTCAACTAAGACCAAAAACAACCTTTACAAAGTGGTACAGAAAGGAGTCAGATATGGAATAAGTGTGTTGAGCAACAAATATTTCCCAAGGTTTCATTACTTCGGAAGACGTTGAAGAAAAAGGTTCTGTTTTTAGATAACACTGCCAACCAGGTTGCCAGGTGGCTGACACGCTATTTCCATGTGACACATGTTTTTTTTTTTTTTTCATTTTACATTTTCAGAATCGTAGTAGGTGACGTTGTCTGACTCTCTTATATCTTTTTGTTTAATGACATTTCCTTCTGGCAAAAGTTTCTCCTTCTTGTTATGTTTTCCATTGTGTATGCGGCTGAGAAACTGTTTACTTCAAACGGAAACGTTTGTCATATTATTGGTTGTACTGACATAACGTGTCAACACGTTCGCTTGCAGACTCACTAGATGGAACTTACAAATTATGCAAGATACACGTTTGTGCAAAGGCTTCAGCTGTCCAACCGGAGCTTCCCTATCAAGCAGTGGTGTTCACGACGGAGCACCCACCACTACCCTCTCTGCCTCTCCTACCATACGGTATGCGGAGTTAATGCTCACTTTATTAGGTGCGCACTCTAGCTGAATCAGTCCATGATTCAGTCTGTGCCCTGCATCTATTGGTTTAGCACACTAGTCAGCTTATACAGGGTGTTACAAAAAGGTACGGCCAAACTTTCAGGAAACATTCCTCACACACAAATAAAGAAAAGATGTTATGTGGACATGTGTCCGAAAATGCTTAATTTCCATGTTAGAGCTCATTTTAGTTTGGGCCCCATGTTCTTCCACATGCTCAATGGAGCACGTTATCACGATTTCATACGGGATACTCAACCTGTGCTGCTAGAACATGTGCCTTTACAAGTACGACACAACATGTGGTTCATGCATGATGGAGCTCCTGCACATTTCAGTCGAAGTGTTCGTATGTTTCTCAATAACAGATTCGATGACCGATGGATTGGTAGATGCGGACCAATTCCATGGCCTCCACGCTCTCCTGACCTCAACCCTCTTGACTTTCATTTATGGGGGCATTTGAAAGCTCTTGTCTACGCAACCCCGGTACCAAATGTAGAGACTCTTCGTGCTCGTATTGTGGACGGCTGTGATACAATACGCCATTCTCCAGGGCTGCATCAGCGCATCAGGGATTCCATGCGACGGATGGTGGATGCATGTATCCTCGCTAACGGAGGACATTTTGAACATTTCCTGTAACAAAGTGTTTGAAGTCACGCTGGTACATTCTGTTGCTGTGTGTTTCCATTCCATGATTAATGTGATTTGAAGAGAAGTAATAAAATGAGCTCTAACATAGAAAGTAAGCGTTATTAACTTCACATACAGAAAAGTATTATCTTCTCAATAACCTTCAAATCGTGAGCTACACCCTTAATTTTTATATATGAAGTTAGTGAATTTAATGATGGCACTTTTGTTGTCTCTGCCTGCGGTCACTTCCAGAGCTCAAAATAGAAATCAGATTAATTAACTTAATAAAATTGAAACTTAAAATTCTGGTTTACCTATGTACCACCACAATAAAATAAAAACAATGAGTAGTTAACGGAGTATGAATCAGAAAAGTGGTGTATTTTAGTTTACAAAATTATGACTAGTTTTATAAATCCTTTTTTTCACTACAACAAGTTGATAAATTTTACACAAAAAAATGGCAAACACAAATTGGAAAAGGGATGGCGTTAGACTGGCAAAGCATATATTGGGGTGGAAGCTATATAAATTCCCCCTGAATTAATCCCTTTTACAACGCAATCGTACTTTCTTTACATGACTCCATTGTGATGCCTAATTCTATTCAAACTAAATTAACTACGACGAAATACACCATAAACTATAGTTCACCAGAGAACAGGTAGCTGTTAATATCATTTAACAACCCGTTCGCTGGTCTAACCAAACAAATTGGACTCACAAGCACGATGATGCATGCTGGAGTTCTCAAACGTCGGACGACCTCCTCAGCACGAATGAGTTCACCGTCCTGACACGCGATATGTCTCAGATGAAATGCAGTTCCACTGTCACTACAATTGGGATCTGCCACTGGCTTTTAATCCACCACAAGGTAGAGATCCCACACCGCAACCACTAGGGAAAAAATGAAGTTCTGCATCATGCGAGAACAGAAGACGCAGAAGGTAAAGAATCACAACCACTTTCCACCAAGTATCAGTACGGGACCTGAATTAGCAAAAATGAAACCGCCTGCACATTGCACAAACCAATGGAACTATCCTCTAGTCACTGAATCTCCCCTCTTGACTGTTCTGTCGGCCTGGTAGCCAATCCAGACACAGCACCGGGATTCCCACCACACTGGAGGAGCAAACCTCACTTTGCACATCCTGAAAAGAGCACTGCAGTGTCCTTGACTCAGTACTAATTTGAACATGCCGCAGTTAATGTCGAAGTACTGGCGAAAGTAAGAGCAATGACACACCATCAAATTTTGTATGAAGTTTAACGAAGCCATTACTACGACTGAAAAAATTTTCGTTGTGTACGGGTGGGAAATGATAATTTTGATTGGTTACTTTTTTGGATATTTTAGTACATAAAAAACGAAACGGGGGTTTGGGACACAGTGTATGCTGTAATCCTACGCATGTGGACCGCTATTTCCATGCTACTACTTGTCATTCACCACACCAATACATGGGAGGTTTACGCTCACTAGTCAAGAGAGCTCATGCTATTACGAATTCCGATAATTTGGCTCTAGAACAGGTTTATTTTAATATTGTTTTCAGGCAAAATGGATATACTAATCATCAAATAGGTCATCCTTTTCACTTTAGACCACCATGAGAACCAACAATGCTCACATGTAAATCAGGTGTTTTTTTACTCTTTGCAGGGAGTATTTCTTCGAAAAATTCAGGAATCCCCAGAAAATACGATATTAGAAGTGTTTTTTTGTCTTTGGCCAAAGCTAGAGACCTTCTTGGCTCAGCAAAGGTGATGTGGGATTTAGGAAGCTTGGAGAATACAAAATTCCCTGTAATTGCGGAAAGGCCGAAGCTTGGAGTACCGCATATAAAATTCCATGTCATTGTGGAAAGCCGTATATTGGAGAGACTATTCGTTCAGTTCTTGACCGATGTGTAGAACATCAGTGTCGCACACATTCGCTCCGACCCGAAAATTCTACCGTCGCTGAATACTGCCTCAATGAAGGGCGTAATATGTCATTTAAAGAGACGCAGATTATTGCTCCTGCTTCCTTTTTACTGGGATTGTATGCTTCAGGAATCTATCGAAATACTGTTATCCGATGTCATTATTAACAGAGATAAAGGTTTTCCTTTGAGCAAGATGTAGCATCCTATTTTATCAGATATAAAAAACAACGGCCTGGTTTTCGATCGGCTGCATCTCAATTTGCGATTCATTGATTTTGTAAGTTTCTACCACCGGAGGCGCTGCAATTCTTCGCTTCGCAGAGGGCAGGCTTTTCGTTTATCATGAATAGGTGGTGGCCTGTTTCCGGGATATAAAGGAGCCGCTTGTATCTGATGTTAATTCTAGCATAATTGTTCACCAGAAATTTCGCCTGAAGAGGGTGGCTAGTTGGACCTTCGAAATATCGTGTCCTCAGGACGATGAAATCCGGCCGCATACCCTAGAAGAGTATCAACTGTAGGAGCTGAACAAGACAGTGTCCTTTCCCCGTTACTTTTTATAGTTGTCACGGATGAAGTTAAGAATGAAGCAGAACAACACTAAGGACACAATCATGTTTGCTTTTGCTGGTGATGTAGTAATTTGGAGTAATACACAGTGTAAGATATGCAGACGACATTGGTGACTTTTGATGACCACCTGAAAATTTATGGATTAAGAACGAGTAAATCAAAAACGGTTGCAGTTTCAATCAAGAGGCAGAACAAGAAAAGAAAAAATAAGAGTAGAAGATACGCAGCTGGACACTACAAAGAGCATCATTTCAAGCAATAGCAGGCTTCAGCATGAGATCAAAAACCGAACTCAAAAATCAGTTCATTTCTGCCATCAGTCTGCTGTGGAACGAAGAATTCCCCTTAAGATCGAAAAAGCCTCTCCTTCAGTCATACTTTGTCCTCATAATAGCACATGACCAGCGCAACAACCAGACATGTTGACGAAAATCTGTAGTCTCCAAAAAGGAAGTTGTTGCGAGATATGGTCCAGAAAACTAGGAAGAATGGAGTAATAAGTAAAAAATAGGGGAAGAAGCTGGAGTGTACGCAGCCTTGAAAAGAAAAATGACGAGGGTCTCTTTAAGATGGTTTGTCAGACGAATGGACCAGAGAAGCATAGTGAAACAATTGACTACACAAGGCTGTGAGTGGAAAAAGATCAGTGGGAAGAACAGGGAATAGACGACTGGATCAAGTGAAGGACGACTGACGTGAAAGAAGTTATGAGATACCTCCTAATATCATATCGGACCTCCTTTTGCTCAGTGCAGCATCCCGACTTGGCATGGACTCAAAAAGTCGTTGGAAGCCCCCTGCAGAAATATTCCGCCATACTGCCTCTATAGCCGTCCATAATTGCGAAAGTGTTGCCGGTGAACGATTTTGTGCACGAAGTGGCCTCTAGTTAATTTCCTATAGATATTCGATGGGTTTCACGTCGGGCGATCTAAGTGGCCAGACTGTTCCCTCGAGCTGTCCAGAATGTTCTTCAACCCAACAGCGAACAATTGTGGTCTGTGAAATGGCGCATTGTCATCCATAAAAATTCCATCATAGTTTGGAAACATAAAGTTCATGAATGGCTGTAGATGATCTCCATGTAGCCGAATATAAAAATTTCCAGTCAATGATTCAAGCAAACACAACCCTCACCATTATGAAACCACCACCACTAGCTTGTACAGTGCCTTTTTGACGACTTGGGTCCATCGCTTTGTGGAGTCTGCGCCATACTCAAACCATACCATAAACTCTTACCAACTGAAATCAGGACTTATCTGACCAGGCCACGGTTTTCCAGTCATCTAGGGTCCAGCCAAAATGTTCACGAGCCCGAGAGTGGCTTTGCAGGTGGTGTGCTGTTAGCAAAGGCACTTGCGTAGATCGTCTGCCGCCATAGCATATTAACGTCAAATTTCGCCACGCTGCCCTAACAGATAAGTACGTCGTACGTCCCACCTTGACTTCTGTGGTTATTTTACGCAGTGTTGCTTGTCTTTTAACACAAATGATTCTACACAAATGCAGCTGCTCTTGGTCGTTAAGTGGCCACCGTCGGCCACTGCGGTGTCCGTGGTTAGAGACAATGTCTGAAATTTGGTGTTCTCGGCACATTCCTGACACTGTAGATTCCGGAATATTGAATTCCCTATCAATTTCCAAAATGTACTGCTCCATGCCTCTAGCTCGACCTACCCCTCTGCTTCCCGCCGTGCGGCCACAATCACGTGGGAAACCTTTTCACGTGAATCACCTGAGCACAAATTACAGCTCAGCCAATGCACAGCCCTTTTATACCTTGTGTACGTGATACTACCGCCATCTGTATAAGTGCATATCGCTGTCCCACGACTTTTGCCACCTCACTGTAGAAATAAGAGAACTCAGCTGGGATGTTGTACTGAGAGAAGAAACGTACTTGGCGGACACAGTCGAAAGTTACTCGTAAACCACACCCGGACGACAGGAGTGGAAGAACGATGCTGACGTTCGAGAGCATTTCATACCCAGTACACAAGTTCTTTCAGTCAGGCCGGGAAGAGATGGAAGATGAAGTTCGTGCATAAAAACATTCATTCTCAGAAACGAATGACAATGTGCAAATAATGAAGTGTCTTCTTAGATCAGATCGTCGATTAACGGTGAATATGATCAGCGATACAGAAAGCTGTACCATAGGTGCAACCACAACGGTGGGGTATCAGTTGAGAGGCCAGACAAAAGTGTTGTTCCTGAAGAGGGGCAGCAGCCTTTTAAGTAGTTACAGGGGCAACACCCTGGATGACTGACTTATCTGGTCTTGTAAAATTAACCCTAACTGCCTTGCTCTGCTGGTACTGCGAGCGGCTGAAAGCAAAGGGGAAACTACAGCCGTAATTTTTCCCGAGGGCATGCAGCTTTACTGTATGGTTCAATGATGATGGCGTCCTCTCGGTTAAAATATTCCGGATGTAAAATAGTGCCCAATTCGGATCTCCGGGCGGAGACTACTCAGGAGAACGTCGTCATTACGGGAAACAAAACTGGCATCCTGCGGCTTGGAGCGTGGAATGTCAGGTCCCTTAATCGGGCAGGTAGGTTAGAAAATTTAAAAAGGGAGATTAGTGAAGTTAGTTGGCAGGAGGAACAAGACTTCTGGTTAGATGAATACAGTGTTATAAATACAAAAATAGGGGTAATACAGGAGTACGTTTAATAATGAATAATAAAACAGCAGCGCGGGTAAGCTATTACGAAGAACATAGTGAAAGCATTATTGTAGCCAAGATAGACACGAAACCCTCGCCTATCACAGTAGCATATAACTAGCTCCGCAGATGTCGAAGAGATTGAAAAAATGCATGATGAGACAAAAGAAATTACTCAGATAGTGAAGCGAGACGACAATTTAACAGTCATGGGAGACTGGAATTCGATAGTAGGGAAAGGATGAGAAGGAAAAGTAGTAGGTGAATCTGGACTGGGGATAACGGATGAAGGAGGGAGCCGCCTGGTAGAATTTTACACAGAGCATAACGGAATCATAGCTAACATTTGGTTTAAGAGTCATGAAAGAAAGATGTATACGTGAAAGAGGACTGAAGACACTGGAAGGTTTCAGATAGATTATATAATGGTAAGACAGAGATTTAGGAACGAGGTTTTCAATTGTAAGACATTTCCACGGACAGATGTCGACACTGACTACAATCTATTGTTATAAACTGTAGATTAAAACTGAAGAAACTGCAAAAAGGCGGGAATTTGAGGAGATGGGACCTGGATAAAATGAAAGAACCAGACGTTGTAGCGAGTTTCGGAGAAAGCATTAGGTAACGATTGACAAGAACGGGGAAAGAAATACAGTAGAAGAAGAATGGATTGCTTTGAAAGTTAAAATAGTGAGGACAGCAGAGGATCAAGTAGGTAAAAAGACGAGGGCTAGTGGAAATTCTTGGGCAACAGAAGAGACATGGAATTTAATTGATGAAAAGAGAAAATATAGAACTTAGTAAATGAAGCAGGCAAAAAGGTATGCAAATGTCTCAAAAAAGAGGACATGAAGTGTAAAATAGCTAAGCAGGGATGGCTAGAGGACAAATGTAAGGATTTAGAGGCATATCTCACTAGGAGTAAGATAGATATTGCCTTAAAGGAGAATTAAAGAGACCTTTGGAGAAAAGAGAACATCAAGAGCTTTGATGGAAACCCAGTTCTAAGCAAAGATGGGAAGGCAGAAAGGTGGAAGGAGTACAGAGAGGGTCTGTACAAGGGCGATGCACTTGAGGGCAATATTATGGAGATGGAAGAGGATGTAGCTGAAGATGAAATGGGAGATATGCTACTGTGTGAAGAGTACTGGAAGACCTAAGTCGAAACAAGGCCCCAGTAGTAGACAACTTTCCATTAGAACTACTGATAGCCTTGGAAGACCCAGCCATGACAAAACTCTGCCATCTGGTGAGCAAGATGTATGAGACAGGCAAATACCCTCAGACTTCGAGAAGAATATAATACCAAAGGAAGCAGGTGTTGTTCTGTATATTGGGTTATTTTCAGAATACAATGCTCCTGTACTATACAATACATCAGTGTAATTTGATAAATCAACTGAATGGAATTTCTCATCCATATCATCCATAGTAATATGCTTTTTAGTTAAAAGATTCATTAAAGCATTGGTTGCTTCATACATCTTTTCATCAACTGTTAATTTATCTCCTTCAAATGTTACTGGTAATCTTCCTATATATTTATAGGCACCAAAAGGTGTATAATCCAATATACAGAACAACCAGTTGAACATGTCTGGATGAATGATGTCCATCAATTAATTGATAGTTTAGTTGTAACCCATGGAGAAGAATCAGCTGAAAACCAAAACTACCACAATGAAAAAGTTGGCATAGCACAGATGTTAACAAATAAATGTAACGATTTCATAATTGGTAATCAAAAAGTAATTCCATATCTAATTAGATTTTTTAATACTCTTCCTCACACAGTTTAGAAAAGTGATAAACATGGAAATGATTAGTCAATTGGGCTTTAAATAATTTACCATGGCCAGAGACGCATTTACCAGGATTTTCGTACTGCAGACCCTTCATTAAACTTGAAGAAAGACTAGCACGTGATGGTCCAGGAATTAATCCATTAGATGAAGCTTGCAAACAACATGATATTGCCTATCATGATCATAAAAATTTAGAATCTAACCAACAATCAGATAAAGAACTTCAATTAGCTGTGAAAGAAATAATGCATGCAAGTCATGCTTCTTTAGGTGAAAAAATTGCTGCAACTGTAGTTAGAGGAATAATGTGTGGAAAGAGAAAATTAGGAATGGGCTTAGATTTGTATGATAATGAATGGGGAGTTTAAAACAGTGTTTATCAGTTGCAATTCATATTTTATTTCAGTGTATTCAAGATCATTGAACATTGCCTTTTCTTTATCAGTTTGTAATTGAATAATGCATGGTTTAAAGCAAAAGATGTTGCTGAAATATTAGAATATAAAGATACAAACCAAGCAATTAGAAAGATGTAGATGCACATGATACTAATGTATTAGAAAATTTTAGACCTGTCCACCACACAGGCCAAACTTATAATGAAAAGTTTTGAATGAAGCACACAATATCGTTTGTAATTGAATAATCCATGGTTTAAAGCTAAAGATCATGCAGAAATTTTACAATATAAAGACACTGATAAAGCAAGTAGAAATAATGTAGGTGCTGAAGATAAGACAAAATATGCAAATATTTTGGGGGCTGCCTCCCAGGGGGTCTAACTTACAACAAAAAAGAACTACATTTATCAGCAAGAATAAGGTGTAAGTGATTCTCTGCCTCCAGAAAAGAAATAAAAAAAGAAATATGGTACTGCTGTTGATTAGTGATATTTTATTATTTTTATATAATATTCCAGTGCCAAATATTTCACCCCTGAACATTTTAGACAAAAAAGATTAAGATCAATTTCTGAAAGATATTTTTATGCTTTATACATTATGGAATTTCAGGGTTGCCGAGTGAGAACCATGAAAACCAAGTATAGTTTCTTCCACAGAAATATAACATGATGCATCAAGAACTGGAACTTTGTGAACATATATGAGAAACACATAATAATATTTATGGAAAACTAGGTGTGAACGAATCGTTCACCTCTTCAAACATGCCATTCAGAGGGTAAATTTTTACCCTCTGAAAATCTTAAACAAAATAAGATCTCTATGGATTAAATTATTAATCTCTGGAATTAAAACATCTTTAGTTTTGTGTTAATCTTTCCTGATGCTAAGTTTTTAGGTCCTGGAATTACATACAAAAAAGCTAAACTATCTTTAGTGATTAACACATTTTTCTCTTCCAATAAAGGAACCCAAATATCTCTAAACCAACTTCCCAAATATAATTGATAATTCTTTTTCTGAATAAATTCAAATATATTCAGATTAGGTGTTTCTGAACTAGTGACAACTGAAGATGTGTTTGTGATAGCTACACGGGTTCATTGATCAAAACATCTGATTTTTCGTTACCTCTTAAGGGGGACCAAATAGGTCACCATTAAATTTTAAGTGAACCAATATAATCCTTTTCCATTTGATTAAAATTTTCAGTTGTCAAATTTTTATCTGCTGGAATTCAACACAAAAAACATAAAATATCATTGGGAATTACGACATTCTTCTCTTCAGACATCCATAATATTGATGTAAATAAACTAATGAATATCTCAATAAATGGACATGCTCAAGTGTAAAAAATGCGAAATTGAAAAGTCAGTGGATAATTTTTATCCACACAAGTAGACAAAAATAATTATTCAAACATACATAAAGAATGTGAAAAGAGCTATAGCAAAGATACATACAATAATAATAGAGTTCTTTGTGTATGTGGAAAATAAATTAAAACTAAATAATTTAAGAAACAAGCAAATTTCGAGTGATGCTCATCCAGAATATTATTGTCAATGGATAAACTAAGAAGAAGAAATTGATGCTAATTCTAAAAATTGTATTGGTTGTAAAGAAGTTTAAAGTTTTAGTTGTTTTTACCTAAATTTACCATCAAAGGACAAGCACTCAAGTAGGTGCAAGAGTTGTCTTCAAGATTATTATAAACAATGGCAGACGTTAAATAAAACTAATAGAGTTTTAAGTGATGAAGAACATTCTATAAATAAAGAATGAATAAGCAGTAAAAATGTACTGGTTGTCAAGACGTTACAGATTTTAGTTGTTTCTACAAAAACAAGGACAAACACTCAAGTAGATACAAGCCTTGTCAACTAGAAGAAAGACAGAAAAGAAAAACAGCCTGTATGTGTGGAAAAGAAATACTTAAAAGCGATCTCAAAAAACATTTGGCGATAAATGATACACAAAACTAACTGAAAATGAAATTACTACATTGGAAACTTTTTTACAAACCTGTTTTCTGACCTTAATAAATGTAATTAACTTAATTGTTTCAAACAATCTGCCACGTCCTACAAGGATTCTCGATAATTGAAAGTATCTGAACTAAAAGCCTGAGCAAAGAATCATGGTATTAGAGGATAAACAACATTAAAGAAATCAGAATTAATTAATTAAGTTGGAATTCTTCCAAAAGACTAGAGCAAAACCAAAATGTGTACCTAATATAAATCATTTTTACAGATTTGATTATGACATTACTGAAAAATCTCGATCACGTAGAGAGGAGAAAATAGTGAGACTAGAACAGATTTATCTGTTCAGTAGCAAACTATTTGAGCAGGAAGAAGGGGCCAAAACAATAAAAAATGATTTATTTGAGATTAAAGAAATTATATGGTGATATAATAAAAAATTTAAATCTGTTGACCACAAACTTTTGTTTAACGATATTAATATTGCCAAAGTCGATACCATAAGTGAGAAAACAGATTACATAACGAAAGCACTCAATTCTATGGTTAGATGTAGCTAAGAAGATAACTAATTTTAGGAAAGTAGATAAGCTGGATATAAACACCAATAACACAAAAATGTTTTATCCAATTTCCACTGGATATAATGCATCGAATAACACTCGAGAATCTGTTCACGTTTTGTGCAATAAAATGAGAGATATCTTAACATGAGACTGTTGATATAGCAGATACATCATTTAATATTCAAATGTCACAAATTCCTAGAGGTAGTAGCAATAATGGCAGAAAAATAATAAATCAAACTGAAGACAAAAACACTAAGAGATATATCACAAGAATTAAAAATGATGATAATCTGTGCTGCCCTAGAGCAGTAATAGTTGCATTAACATACCATACAAATAATATTTTGGACAGAGAACTATAGGTGAGATTAAGAAAATTAGAGAAGGTGATAAATATAAATTACAAAAAGAGTTAACTGACATATTATGTTATCAATTGAGTGAATACAACAAAGAAGGGTTCACTGTGGATGACATTAAAATGTTGAAGAATTGTTGAATATAAAAATAAAGGTTGTATGAGCAGAGAATTTCAATCCAGTTACCTGTAGTGGTCCTGAGAAAGAGATAAAGATATACCTGTATAAAGATCCCAACCATTTTGATGTAATTAACAGTATGAAGGCTTTCTTGGGATCAGTATATTTTTATTGGCAGGGCACTTAAAACATGTAACAGACCTACACTACACTTTCCATCCTCTTTTAGAATAATGCTGCACAGTGTGGGATCCTTACCAGATATGACTGATGGAGTATATCGAAAAAGTTCAAAGAAAGGCAACACGTTTCGTATTATCGCGAAATATGGGAGAGAGTGTCACAGAAATGATACAGGATTTGGGCTGGAAATCATTAAAAGAAAGACGTTTTTCGTTGCGACGGAATCTTCTCACGAAATTCCAATCACCTACTTTATCCTCTGAATGCGAAAATATTTTGTTGACACCGACCTACATAGGGCGGAACGATCACCACGATAAAATAAGGGAAATCAGAGCTTGTATTGAAACATATAGGTGTTCATTCTTTCCGCACACTATATGAGATTGGAGTAATAGAGAATTGTGAAGGTGGTTCGATGAACCCTCTGCCAGGCACTTAAATGTGATTTGCAGAGTATCCATGTAGATGTAGAATATATTTCTGTAGTAAATGTAATACTATGTATAGCACACAGATGTAAAATAGAAAGAGAAATTTGTACACTATGCAACAGCCCAGAACACGAAAGTGAGGAAAATAAAATTTATTGTGAAAATTTCAATAGATACTCTTACAATGAAGAATGCTTAAATAATCACCAAGAAGTGTGTAATACAGCTTATAAATGTGAAGGATGTAAAAAGATTTGCTTGACATATAAAAACATCAATGTCGCTTTGAACTTTGCAGAAACTGTAAATAAGTAGTGAAAACTGAAGATCATGAAAGTTAAATGCAAAGTACATTGCAAAGAGGTGGCATTTGTGAAAGAAAATTTGGTGAGGATTTTATAGTCCAAGATTGTCCAAATCTTAATAAAGAAGGTTGTTATGTTAATGGAGAATTCCAAAATTATTATATTTAGCAATACTTCAAATGCAAAAATAGTTGCAGGTAAAGAGTTTAATGTTGTGAAAGAGGCTTTCCTAGGACTGTGAATTGTACCTATACTGAAAGATACATGTGGTCTGATTATGAATCTCAGCAAGAATCTGGCATACATATTCTGAATCTCGTAATAGCCCACAATTTTAATGGTGACAAATATAAATATAGTAAAAATGACATATTCTGTAGGTGGATGATATCAGATGAACACTATGTGACTATACATTCATACCTCACTATGCTAAAGGTTACGATTCCCAATTTACTTTGAAGTACTGTGTTGAAAATACAATAAAGCCATATACCATATACACGGGGACAAAACTAATGTTATTGGAGATCAAACAGTTAAGTCTAAAAATTATACATAGTAGTAATTGTGTACAATTTCCTCTTAGCAGTTTTCCAAAAACTTTTCATTTCAAAGAATTGTGAAAGTCTACTTCCCTCATTTGTTCAATACACAAGAAAATGAAAATTATGTAGGACAAATCCCTGATACTTAGTGTTATTGTGTTGACACTATGAAAAAATGACAGAGAAGCATTTTTCAAAAGACATATCTCCAGAGTCAAAGAAAATTATGTGTTCAGTATGAAGAAAGAAATTGTTGAACACTGTAATATTTTGAGAAGAGGTTGTTTGGAATTATGAAAAAAGGTTCTAGAGTTAGCTAATATAGACCTGTCCTGTTATTAACCATTGCTGGGGTTTGCATGACTATTTACAGATCAAAGCATTTACCTGAAAATAGAATTGCTGTATGGGATGAAGAACAGAGAGAGAATTATAGTTAAGAATCCATAGCTTGGTTTAACAGTTTAAAGAATAACAATATCTTACATGCTCTTAATGGCAGTGAAGTAAGAATAGCTTGTGCAAAAGTAGATGATTCTGATACAGCAACAAATACTGTTTATCAGTACCATTGTTGTTTCTGGCAAGAATGTAAAAAATGTTTTAAAAGTGAGACAATTAACAACAAAAATAAAGAAACAATTGATGAACTTTATCAAAAAACATTAACAAGAAGAGCAGAAATACGAACTGCAGGATACAATTTAGCAGAGATGTGGGAATGTGATTTGCTTAACCCACCAGAGTACAAAAACTTAAAAAATTGAAATAGTTCCCAGAAGTTGTCGAACCATTGAATCCAAGAGATGCATTTCATGGTGACCGTACAATTGCAATAAAATTCAGAGCTAAAGCACATGGTGTTAGAACAAAAATTAAATACATTGATGTATGTAGTCTTTGTCCAACTGTACAATATTATGATTATTCTCTTGAGCGACATGACCAAAATACCATAGTAAAAAACGGTGTGGTTTTATAAAATGTAAAGTATTGGCGACTAGAGAATTGTATCACATTGTTTTGCCTGTACATATACAAATCGATAAAAATGAAAAACTGTTGTTTCCTTTGTGTGTCAAATGTGCTCAAGTAAAACTAAATAAATCCAATCACAGTGATCATGAAAGAAGTTTTATTGGTACTTGGGTAACAGATGAATGAAGTTAGTTGGCTGTAGAAATGGAATATAAAATTTTAGGTGCCTATGGAGTTTGAGAGGTCAGACTAACGTGTGGTTCCTGAAGAGGGGCAGGAGCCTTTTCAGTAGTTGCAGGAGCAACAGTCTGGATGATTGACTGATCTGGCCTTGTAGCACTAACCAAAACGGCCTTGCTGTGCTGGTACTGCGAGCGGCTGAAAGCAAGTGGAAACTATAGCCGCAACTTTTCCTGAGGGCATGCAGCTTTACTATATGGTTAAATGATAATGGCGTCCTCTTGGGTAAAATATTCCAGAGGTAAAATAGTCCCCCATTCGGATCTGCGGGCGGAGACTACTCAGGTGGACGTCATTATAAGGAGAAATAAAACCGGCGTTCTACGGATCGGAGCATGGAATGTCAGGTCCCGTAATCGGGCAGGTAGATTAGAAAATTTAAAAAGGGAAATGGATAGGTTAAAGTTAGATATAGTCGAGATTAGTGAAGTTAGTTGGCAGGAGGAACAAGACTTCTGGTTAGATGAATACAGTGTTATAAATACAAAAATAGGGGTAATACAGGAGTACGTTTAATAATGAATAATAAAACAGCAGCGCGGGTAAGCTATTACGAAGAGCATAGTGAAAGCATTATTGTAGCCAAGATAGACACGAAACCCTCGCCTATCACAGTAGCATATAACTAGCTCCGCAGATGTCGAAGAGATTGAAAAAATGCGTGATGAGACAAAATAAATTACTCAGATAGTGAAGCGAGACGACAATTTAATAGTCAGTGACAGTGACAGGAGGAACAAGAAATCAGGTTAGCTGAATACAGGGTTATAAATACAAAATCAAATGCGGGTAATGCAAGAGTAGGTTTAATAATGAATAAAAAAATAGGAACATGGGTAGGCTACCACAAACAGCTTAGTGAACGCATTATTGAGGCCAAGATAGACACGAAGCCCATGCCTACCACAGTAGTATAAATTTATATGCCAACTAGCACCGCAGATGACGAAGACATTGATGAAATGTATGATGAGATAAAAGAAATTATTCAGATAATGAAGGAAGACGAAAATTTAATAATCATGGGTGACTGGAATTCGCTAGTAGAAAAAGGAAGAGAAGGAAACGTAGTAGGTGAATATGGAATGGAGGTAAGAAATGAAAGAGGAAGCCACCTGGTAGAAATTTGCACAGAGCATAACTGAATAATAGCTAACACTTGGTTCAAGAATCATGAAAGACGGTTTTACACATCTTAGAGGCCTTGAGATACTGGAGGATTTCATATAGATTATATAATGGTAAGACAGAGATTTAGGAACCAGGTTTTAAATTGTAAGACATTTCCAAGGGCAGATGTGGACTCTGACCACAATCTCTTGGTTATAAACTGTACATTAAAACTGAAGAAACTGCAAAAAGGTGGGAATTACAGGAGATGGAACCTGGATAAACTGACAGAACCAGAGGTTGTAGACAGTTTCAGGGAGAGCATTAGGGAACGATTGACAGGAATGGGGGAAAGAAATACAGTAGAAGAAGGATGGGTAGCTTTGACAGATGAAATCGTGAAGGCAGCTGATGATCAAGTAGGTAAAGAGACGAGGGCTGCTAGAAATCCTTGGGTAACAGAAGATATATTGAATTTAATTGATGACAGGAGAAAATATAAAAATGCAGTAAATGAAGCAGGCAAAAAGGAATACAAACGTCTCAAAAATGAGATCGACAGGGAGCGCAAAATGGCTGAGCAGGGATGGCTAGAGGACAAATGTAAGTATGTAGAGGCATAGCTCACTAGGGGTAAGATAGGTACTGTCTACTGTAAAATTAAAGAGACCTTTGGAGAAAAGAGAACCACTTGTATGAATATCAAGAGTTCATATGGAAACACAGTTCTGAGCGAAGAAGGGAAGCAGAAAGGTGGAAGGCATACGGAGAGGGTCTTTAGAAGGGCGATGTACTTGATGACAATATTATGGAAATGGAAGAGGATGTAGATGAACATGAAATGGGAGATATGATACTGCGTGAAGAGTTTGACGGAGCACTGAAGGACATAAGTCCAAACAAGGCCCCGGGAGTAGACAACACTCCATTAGAACTACTGACAGCCTTGGGAGAGACAGCCCTGACATAACTCTACCATCTGGTGAGCAAGATGTATGAGACAGGCGAAATATCCTCAAATTTCAAGAAGAATATAATAATTCCAATTCCAAAAGAAGCAGGTGCTGACAGATGTGAAAATTACCGATCTATCAGTTTAATAAGCGAGTGGAAAAACTGGTAGAAGCCGACCTCGGGGAAGATCAGTTTGGACTCTGTAGAAATGTTGGAGCACGTGAGGCTATACTGACCCTAAGCCTTATCTTAGGAGATATGTTAGGGAAAAGCAAACCTACGTTTCTAACATTTGTAGACTTAGAGAAAGCTTTTGATTATGTTGACTGGAATACTCTCAAATTCTGAAGGTGGCAGGGGTCAAATACATGGAGCGAAAGCCTATTTACAATTTATACAGAAACCAGATAGCAGTTATAAGAGTCGAGGGGCATGAAAGGGAAGCAGTGGTTGAGAAGGGACTGAAATAGAGTTGTAGCCTATCCCCAATGTGGTTCAGTCTGTATATTGAGCAAGCAGGAAAGGAAACAAAGAAAAAATTCTGAGTAGGAATTAAAATCCATGGAAAAGAAATAAAAACTTTGAGGTTCGCCGATGACATTGAAATTCTGTCAGAGACAGCAAAGAACTTTGAAGAGCAGCTGAACGTAATGGACAGTGTCTTCAAAGGAGGATATAAGATGAACATCAACAAAAGCAAAACGAGGATAATGGAATGTGGTCGAATTAAGTCTTGTGATGCTGGGGGAATAAGATTAGGAAGTGAGACACCTAAAAGAGTAAAGGTGTTTTGCTATTTGGGGAGCAAAATAACTGATGATGGTCGAAATAGAGAGGATATAAAATGTAGACTGGCAATGGCAAGGAAAGCGTTTCTGAAGAAGGGAAATTTGTTAACATCGAAGATAGATTTAAGAGTGAGGAAGTCATTTCTGAAAGTATTTGTACGGAGTGTAGCCATGTATGGAAGAGAAAAATGGACGATAAACAGTTTGGACAAGAAGAAAACAGAAGCTTTCGAAATGTGGTGCTACAGAAGAATGCTGAGTGTTAGATGGAGGTACTGAAAAGAATTGGGGAGAAGTATGTGGCACAACAACACTGGAAGAAGGGATCGGTTGGTACGTCATGTTCTGAGGCATCAAGGGATCACCAATTTAGTACAGGAGGGCAGCGTGGAGGGTAAAAGTCATAGAGGGAGACAAAGAGTTGAATACGCTAAGCAGATTCAGAAGGATGTAGGTTGCAGTATTTATTCGGAGATGAAGAGGTTTGCACAGGATAGAGTAGCATGGTGAGCTGCATCTAACCAGTCTCTGGACTGAAGATCACAACAACATGAAGTTTGGGATTTTAGAGATAAAAGCAACACGTTGTTTAAAAATTATGTGTAACATTTTATGAAAATAAAACTTGAAACCAGTTCACATAATTTCGAATCTGATGAAGAGTGTATCAAAACAGTTAGAGAGAAATTGGATATTGACTTAGATTCTGACAGAATAATAGAAAATCCTGGAAACCGAGCCGTTGCTAAGATATGTCTTAATTCCTTATGGGGAAAATTTGGACAAAGGCAAAATATGAGTACATCTGAGTATGTGACAGATTTACAATAATTTTATGGGATACTTTTGAATGAACGATTAGGTAATATAACGTTCAATAACGACGATATGTTTCAAATGAAATACAATTTCAAGGACTGTTATGTGTAAAATCATCCACAAATATTTTTATAGCAACATTCACTACATCAAATGCAAGGCTTAGATTGTATAATATGTTAGATAAATTTGGAGAATCTGACATATATTTTGATACTGTTTCTGTAGTATATATTGCCAATGGGAAAAACACTGTGGAAAAAGTTTGTATGACAGGCGAATGGACTGATGAATTAGGAAATAACTGGATTACAGATTGGGCTTTGACTGACCCGAAAAGTTATTGTTATGAGAAAGATGATAAAAAACCGTGTTGAAGGTAAAGGGTTTCACTTTAAACTATATGAATATTCAAAAGCTGAATGGTGAATCTAAATGGTGAATCTACGATAAGATTAACTGAGAACGAAGTTAGAGAAAAGATAAAATTGGGGAACAACCAGATTACCAGAGATGCAGATACTAAAAATATTGTTAACAAACAAGTTAAGAAAGAATCCTCATTTCCGTATGATAGAAGAGTTGTTCTACAAAATTTTGATACAGTGCCTTACAGTAAAAGTTTAATGAATAATTTTTAAAATCATTTATATATCTCGTGGGCGTGTTTGGTCAGCAAATTACCCCCTAGTGTGCTCAAGTTATCTTTTTTATAAAAAAATGGAAAATGTTGGTAAATTATCTGCGAGTGCACTCAGCCCACTCAGTTACGGCTGCAGTTGGTTAATATTCCGGCGGGAGAGGATGGATAAGGGATGGAGGCGGAATGTGGATATAGTGGCGTAGCAGGGTACCTGGAATAGTTATTGGCGGTGGGAAATTGGATACTGGGATATTAAGTCTCTGTTTTGCGCACCTCCTGTGTTTATTAAACTTATGACAAAATGCTATGAACACAAGCACCAAACCAGTAAATGTTAACATACGCCTTAACCTTCAAACGTAGGAAATATCACGAATGCTTCTGCCTACTTTGTTCGACAAGTCGCAAATTAATTACGATAATATAATAAATTTCTTTGCATTTGCAGATTGCGTGAAATTTCAAAGAATGCCCGATTCTTATGCAAAAACTTTTTGTTGGATCGATGGCTCTCATGAAAATCAGAATTATATAAAACTGATTTACATCAGTTGTTTGGCATCTAAGAGGCAAAGGAACATGGACATTCAATACGATCTGGTTTAGTGACACTGACAAATCAAACATCTCTGTGGGCTATCGCAATTATTTACTTGTTTTGCCGGCCGCGGTGGTCTCGCGGTTCTAGGCGCGCAGTCCGGAACCGCGCGACTGCTACGGTCGCAGGTTCGAATCCTGCCTCGGGCATGGATGTGTGTGATGTCCTTAGGTTAGTTAGTAGTTCTAAGTTCTAGGGGACTGATGACCACAGCTGTTATGTCCCATAGTGCTCAGAGCCATTTGAACCATTTGAACCATTTACTTGTTCGTTGACACCAGACGTGGTACAAGCTGAGGATAATACCTGAAAACAGAGCCCATGTGCTTCACTATCTTCATTTCCACTCAGCATGACTGTCTTAAATAATATAGTGTAGAAGGTGTTGACCATCAGCTTTACACTCTTCTGCCGCAGGAGTGACAGCATATTTCTCAGGCACATATCAAAAATGTAGTTGAACCCATGCCCCAAAAGGGGGTAATATTGACAATTTCTATGGTCATTCGAATGCGCTGCGGTCTAACACTCGTCGTCCAATCTAATTGTGAGCAACAGAGCAAGGCACTAGCATCAAACTTTCTCACAAATTGTCGGGTGTGCAAGTGATGACGGTTTGTGGAACGGAATCTGATAAAGAAATATTTATTTATTTCCATAGTAATATCAGTTTCTTCCCACCTCTATGTCACAAAATTCTTTTGGAGCTATATAAAATTGATTTCAAGAAAATATAGTATCATCATCAGGCAGCAAACGGATATCGTTACTAAGCGTTAAGCGTTCCTAAAAAATGAGTGACATAGGTACCACAAGCATTCATCTAGAACAGGAATGCGCCATAATGAAATCAGCCGAAGTGTCAAATTTAGAGTAGCACACAAATTCTATCTACGTTAGCAGGACGTCAAATGATTCAGTTGTCAGAAAGATCGATAAGAGATAGGACTGTCTTCAATTGGTGCCGCAAAAGCTAAACGGCAATCAGAAGAGAACGCAGAAGGGATCTTGTGGCGATTTAACTTGACACGTACGTCAGAGATCGGTCTTATTTGCGAACAGTCATCACAGGGTATGAGACATGATGCTACGAAAGAGATCGCGAATGCGCTGATTAAACATCATAACCGAATCGCACAGTTGTCGCCTCAAATTCTGTGGACATCTAAGTAAACGTAACATCGAAACTTTGGATTATAAACAAAAACCCCCGCTGTCAGTTTCAGTTATCTTTATCGACGTTTACAGATGTACTGCAACCAAAGAGAAATTTCAGAGAAAATAAAGATACTTCGTTTGTGTCTTCCTGTTGGTATGGTACACCAAAAACTTTATGTGCAATTCGTATTTCTTGGTATTATAATGTCAGATTTATTTAAAAGCTTATCATTACATGATGTGTGACATACACTACTGGCCATTAAAATTGCTGCACCACGAAGATGACGTGCTACAGACGCGAAATTTAACCGACAGGAAGAAGATGCTGTGATATGCAAATGATTAGCTTTTCAGAGCATTCACACAAGGCTGGCGCCGGTGGCGTCACCTACAACGTGCTGACACGAGGAAAGTTTCCAACCGATTTCTCATACACAAACAGCAGTTGACCGGCGTTGCCTGGTGAAACGTTGTTGTGATGCGTCGTGTAAGGAGGAGAAATGCGTACCATCGCGTTTACGACTTTGATAAAGGTCGGACTGTAGCCTAAAGCGATTGCGGTTTATCGTATCGCGACATTGCTGCTCGCGTTGGTCGATATCCAATAACTGTTAGCAGAATATGGAATCGGTGGGTTCAGGAGGGTAATACGGAACGCCGTCCTGGATCCCAACGGCCTCGTATCGCTAGCAGTCGAGATGACAGGCATCTTATCCGCATGGCTGTGACGGATCGTGCAGCCACGTCTCGATCCCTGAGTCAATCACCTGGCGTGATGGTATGGGGTGCGATTGGTAACACGTCTCTGTCACCTCTTGTTCGCATTGACAGAACTTTGAACAGTGGTCGTTACATTTCAGATGTGTTACGACCCGTGGCTCTACCCTTCATTCGAGCCCTGCGAAACCCCACATTTCAGCAGGATATTGCACGACCGTATGTTGCAGGTCCTGTACAGGCCTTTGTGGATACAGAAAATGTTCGACTGCTGCCCTGGCCAGCACATTCTCCAGATCTCTCACCAACTGAAAACGTCTGGTCAATGGTGGCCGAGCAACTGACTCGTCACAGTACGCCAGTCACTACTCTTGATGAACTGTGGCATCGTGTTGAGTTGCATGGGCAGCTGTACCTGTACACGCCATCCAAGCTCTGTTTGACTCAATGCCCAGGCGCATCAAGGCCGTTATTACGACCAGAGGTGGTTGTTGTGGGTACTGATTTCTCAGGATCTATGCACCCAAATTGCGTGAAAATGTAATCACATGTCAGTTCTAGTATAATATATTTGCCCAATGAATACCCGTTTATCATCTGCATTTCTTCTTGGTGTAGCAATTTTAATGGCCAGTAGTGTATTTCCTAATCGTACGACTGTTGTGAGCTGTGCAGTTTTCACAGCACAGCATGTTTAGTTTATTGGGAGGATTATCAACTACCAAAGATCGAAATGTGTGTGGTTAATAGACTTACGTGAGTAGGTGCACCATTAGAGCAATACTGCGGCGAGGTATCCGAATGACCTTGGGCTGTCCCGTGGTGCCAGACGTGAGGAGCGCGATGGCGGGCCTCAGATTGTCTCCCTGCAGCGCCTGGGCACGACGCAGCAACACCTGTTGAGCGCCAGGCGCTGCCTCGGCAGCCCCCATCACCTGGAGGGGGCACCCAGGCGGCCTGGCGTCGGAAGCGGTCTCGGCTGTCGGACGTTCGCACATCACTGCTGCTGGCTTCAGCTCCTGTAGCGCTCTGCGCAGGCTCTCTGCCACAAACGGAAAACGGATTTGCCGTTTACATCACAAATATGTTCGATCGTGATGAAATGAAATAGAAATTCTGACATCAGGCACTGAAATGAGTTCAGCGGCAACAAGTGGAAAATTTGTGCCGGACCGCGACGCCAGCCGGCCGGTGTGGCCGAGCGGTTCTAGGCACTTCAGTCTGGAACCGCGCTACCGCTACGACCGCAGGTTCCAATCCTGCCTCGGGCACGGATGTGTGTGATGTCCTTGGGTTAGTTAGGTTTAAGTAGTTCTAAGTTCTAGGGGACTGATGACCTCAGATGTTAAGTCCCATAGCGCTCAGAGCCATCTGAACCATTGAACTTTTAAGGGAACGAGAGACGAATATTAGGATTTAATGCCTCGTTGATAATGAAGCCATTAAGACTGGGCACAATTCGAGAATGGGAAAGGTCAGGACGTAACAGACGATGATATTTCCTAAGGGACCATCCTGCCGTCCATCATAATCAAATTTATAGAAACAAGTGCCAGAGACGAGCATCAAGCAGTATCATATTTTTGAAGTATCATAGTAAGAAACTGGCATGTATACATTAGAGAAGGAACTCAAAGTTTTATAGTTGGTTCAGCAGATATATTAGTGGCACAGAAAGTTGAAAAGTTGGGCATTTCACTGGCTGCCTGCATCACAAAAAGCTCTGTTATTTCAAGACATTATTGAACTGGCCGAAGAGAAACATAAAATTGTTGGAAAACTGAACATTAGTCATGGCTCTATCCACTACATTATTCGCAACGTGACGGACCATTACAAAGCTGTTCTTCGCTGGGTACCAAATCATTACTCAACTGAAAGGACATAATTTGGAACATCTTCAGGATATCTGTGAAGAAGAGTTCAACGTCATGACACTAAAGGAAGTGACAAGAAAAAAAAGCTAGTGTTGCCACTGACGCTACGATCTTGTTGTACACTATACTCACTTAAACAACAAAGGAAGAAACACGAATAACAGCATTTGTCTTTATTGAAACTCGAGAAATCTTATAGCTCTTGTAGCTATGATGGTAATGTTTACACTCTTTTGGGCCTCCAATGATATATTCTGCTCTACTTAGCTATGAATTCAATTCTGAAGCCAGATGAAATCGCGCGTTTTGTTGTCTACTGGCATATTATTTTATCATAAGATTGTTAGACAATACACAGTCGAATTACATTAGGAAAATGCATTCTGATTACCGAACTGATCTTGCTTATTCGCCGGGCACCAACTGGTTAACAGGAATTACGACTCTTCAAACAGTTTTGGGCAATTTTTCAAGTCAAAGAAGTGGTAACTAAGTTGTTACTCAGTCAGTCTGTCATTACCAATCTTATCGTTGATATCGTTTCACCTTGAATTTTAATCCCTTTCCTGAACCTTTCTTTTATTTTCGTCATTGCTTTTTCGCAGTGTATTTAGAACAGAAGAGGCGAAATACTGCATCCCTGTCTTACACCCATTTTTATCCGAGTGCTTCGTATTTGGTCTACCAGTCTTAATGTTGCTCTCGGTTCTTGTACATAGCCTATAGCTTATAGCTATTTTTCTCAAAATTTCGAACATCTTGCACCATTTTACATTGTCGAATGCTTTTTACAGATCGACGAACTCTATGAACGTATCTTGATTTTTCTTCAGTCTTGCTTCCATTATCAACCGCAACATCAGAACTGCCTCTGTGGTGGCTTTATCGTCATCTAACAGACACTCAATTTTCCATTCTTCTGTACATTTTTCTTGTCAGCAGCTTTGATGCATGAGATGTTAAGCTGATGTTACGATACTTTTCGCACTTATATGCCCTTGCTTTCTTTGTAATTTGAGTATGATGTTTTTCGGAACTCTGATAGCATATCGTCAATTTCATACATTCTATACACCAACGTGAATACTCGTTTTATGGAAAATTGCTCTACTGATTCTAGGAATTGCGGAGGAATGTTATCTATCCCTTCCACCTTATCCGATCTTCTGTCGTCAAAAGCTCTTTTAAATTCTTCTTCTATCACGTTATCAGACAAGTCATCTCCCCCCTCCCGCTCCCCCCAATAGAGGTCTTCAATGTATAATTTCCACCTATACGTTCTCTCCTCTTCATTTACCAGTGGAATTCCCATAGCGCTCTTAGTGTTACCGGCCTTGCTTTTAATTTTACCGAAGACTGTTTTGTCTTCGCTATATGCTGAGTCGGTCCTTCCGAGAATCATTTCTTAGTCTATTTCTTCACATCTTTCATGCAGCCATTTCGTTTTAGCTTCCCTGCTCTTCCTATTTATTTCGTTCCTTACTGACTAATACTTCTATATTTTTCTTCACAATTTTGAACTCCTTCTGAAGTATTGCTTCTGTTATCCATGGTTTCTTCATATTTACCGTCATAGTATCTACGTTTTTCTTCCCAACTCCCGTGATCGTCCTTTTTAGATACGTCCATCCCACTCCAACTGAGCTGCCACCTAAATTATTCAGTTTCTATAGCCTCAGAGAACTTATCCAATATCTGACTTCGGGATCTCTGCCTGACCATGATGTAGCCTAACTGTAACCTCCCCGTATGTCCCGGCCTTTTCCCAAGTATACCTTCTTCTAAGGTGATGCTTGAACAGAGTATTCGTTATTACTAGCTGAAATTTATTACAGAATGCAGTCTTTCTCCTCTCTCGTTCATGCTACCAAGCCCATATTCTCCTGTAACGCTATAGGCCCTTTCCTACAACCGCGTTCCAATCCCCCATGACTATTAGATTTTCATCTCCTTTTATGTACTGAACTACCCGTTCGATATCCTCATGTACTTTATCTCTCTCTTCGTCCTCTGCTTGAGACATCGGCATGTACACTTGAACCATTGTTGTCGGTGGTGGTTTGCTGTCAGTTCTGATGAGAATAACCCTATCACTGATCTTCTCACGGTAACCCACTATCTCTGCCCTACCTTCCTACTCATAACGAATCCTTCTTCCGTTATACCATTTTCTGCTGTCTCTGATATTACCCTATACTCATCTGATCTGAAATCATTGTCTTCTTTCTATTTCACTTCACATACTATATATCTAGACTGAGCCTCTTTACTTTTTCAGATTTTCTAGCTTTCCTACCACGTTCAAACTTTTGACATTCCATGCCCGACATTTAGAATATTACCCTTTCGTTAGTTATTCAATCGGTTCCTCATGGTCACCTCTCTCTTAGCAGTCTCCTCCTATAGATCAGAATGGGGGTACTAATCTGAAATCTTTTCCCAATGGAGAAATCATCATGCCACCTTTTCAATTATAGGCCACATGTCCTGTGGATACTCATTGTGTATCTTTAATGCATTGGTTTCCATTGCCTTCTGTAACCTCATGCCGGTGATGACTGCTGATTATTCCGTCTTTTAAAGGCAGTTCCTCACACCAAGGGCAAGAGTGCCTTAACCTGAGTCCGCTCCTCCGCCCTCTTTGACGTGATCATTGGCATAACGAGGGTGACTTCGTACGGCGGAAGTCGTCGGCCGCCATCGCTGATGCGAATGTATTCAAGAGCGATCTATGGAAACTCAGTGTCCGCCAAAAATATGTCTCTCTGAGTGTGTGAGTCAGCGGTGGCGTAACGAATTTAGTCTACTCATCTTCGTAGAATACCACCCTGGCAAACGCGGGGGAAGGGGATGGGGGAGGGAAGGCGGCATTTGCGAATGCAAATACTAGCCCTCCGCAGAAAGCCGTTCCCATACACACTTCCTAACAAAAAAAAGTTAAGCACTCAGTGGTAGAAGAGGAACCACAATGAAACTTCACGGGCTGAGAGCGTGTGTAATCTTTACAAAATCGAGTCAAATTTGCAAAGAACCTGGCAGTTTGGGTCCACTTATAAGTATGTCCTTTCGTCCCCTGTGGCCTGGATTGATGGTGTGTCAAATAACTGCTGTGTTCTCTCCCGACGTAAACTTGTTAGTCGTCCCTGATATCCTGAATGTTGGCCATGGGACGGAACTGACTTCTGTACTTGCCCCGCACGCATTGTGTCAGAGACAGATATGAAGATCTTGTGGCCACAAAAGTACCTCAACTTCACTCAGACAGTTCATAGAGACACTTGCCATGTGTAGATGACTATTGTTCAGTTAAAAAACGGCACCACGATGCTGTCAAACGAGACGTAACACATGAGGATGCAGGATGTCTGTGATGTTCGATGTTGCCGACAGACTTGCCTCAATAACTGTCAGCTGCGATCTGAAGCCATAAACGATGGTTACCCAACCACGAGTAACACTCCTGCGCCTCTCTAAATGATTGGCGTTATGGGACCTCTCCCCTAGTCGCCAGCGATCGTCATCCGGGACAGTGCATAACCGCGATTCATCGCTGAACTGTTAGCGACGTTCTTCTCCAGCAGTCCATTCTTCCCGGTCAGGGCAACACTCCAAATGCAGGCGATCGCGTTGTAGTGTTAAGGAAAGCCTACGCATGGGACAGTAACACCCCAGCGCAGCTGCTGCTAGTCTTCGAACAATGGTGCGAAATGACACAGGTTAGTGCACGAAGTGCATTACTTGTCGTCGGAAGGCAGGGGAACATTGGAAAGGAGCTGACACCGCGCTCCAAGCTCCAACTGTTTCATCATGCAGTGGTGTTTCGCCGATTGTATGGGACTTACTACAGCCCAGTATTTGCTGTCTGTGTTGATGTAACCTGATAGATGGAACCATGCACGTTGGTTCATGCGGCCCGCCACGAATTCCTCTCCTGTGCTAAACTCCTCATCGAAGAGTAGCACTTGAAACCTAAGTCCTCTATTATTTGCTGGATGTATTCCAATCTCTGTCTTCCTCTACGGTTTTTGCCTTCTACAGCTCCCTCTAGTATCATGGAAGTCATTCCCTCATGTCTATCATCTTCTCCTTTCTCCTTATAAGCCGGCGGGTATGGCCGAGAGGTTCTAGGCCCTTCAGTCTGGAACCGCGCGACCGCTACGGTCGCAGGCTCGAATCCTGCCTCGGGCATGGATGTGTGTGATGTGGTTAGGTTTAAGTAATTCTAAGTTCTAGGGAACTGATGACCTCAGATGTTAAGTCCCATAGTGCTCAGAGCCATTTGAACCATTTTTTTTTTCTCCTTATCAGTGTTTTCCACATATTGCTTCCCTCTCCGATTCTGCACATAACCTCCTCGTTCCTTACTTTATCAGTCCACCTAATTTTCAACATTCGTCTGTACCATAACATCTCAAAAGCTTCGATTCTCTTCTGTTCCGGTTTTCCCACAGTGCACGTTTCGCTACTGTACTCCAGACGTACATTCTCAGAATTTTTTTCCTCAAATTAAGGCCGATATTTGATATTAGTAGACATCTTTTGGCCAGGAATGCACTTTTAGCCATTACTAGCCCGCTTTTGATGTCCTCCTTGCTCCGTCCGTCACTCGTTATTTTACCGCCTAGGTAGCAGAACTCCTTAACTTCATCTACTGCGTGACTATCGATCCTGATGTTAAGTTTCTCCCTGTTCTCAGTTCTAACACTTCTCATTACCTTGGTCTTTCTTCGATTTACTCTCAATCCATACTTATTAGAGTGTTCATTCCATTCAGCAGATCATTTAATTACTCTTCACTTTCAGTCAGGATAGCAATGTCATCAGCGAATTGTATCATCCTTTCACCTTGAATTTTAATTCCACTCCCAAACCTTTCTTTTATTTCCTTGATGTACAGTAGGGGCGAAAGACTACAACCTTGTCTTACACCCTTTTTAATACGAGCACTTCGTTCTTGGTCGTCCAGTCTTGTTATGCCCTCCTGGCTGTTGTACATATTGTATAAGGCCCGTCTCTCAATATAGCTTACCCCTATTTTTCTCAGCACCATTTTACATTGTCGAACGCTTTTAGCAGGTCGACAAATCATATGAATGTGTCGATTTTTCTATAGTTTTGCTTGCATTATTAACGCAACATTACAACTGCTTCTCTCTGATCGTCATCTAGCACATCCTCAATTTTCTTTTCCATTCTTCTATATATTATTCTTGTCAGCAGCTTGGATGCTTGAGCTGTTAAGGTGATTTTGCGGTAATTCTCGCACTTGTCAGCTCTTTCCGTGTTCGGAATTGTGTGGATGATGTTTTTCCGAAAGTCAGATGGTATGTCGCCAGACTCATACATTCTACATACCAACGTGAATAGTCGTTTTGTTGCCACTTTCCCCAATAATTTTAGAAATTCTGATTGAATGTTATTTATCCCTCCAGCCTTATTTGATCTCAAGTCCTGCAAAGCTCTTTTAAATTCTGATTCTAATACCGGGCCCCCATCTCTTCTAAATCGACTTCTGTTTCTTCTTCTATCACATCTGACAAATCTTCCCCCTCATGCAAGCTTTCAATGTATTCTTTCCACCTATCCGCGTTCTCGTTTGCATTTAACAGTGGAATTCCCGTTGCACCCTTGCTTATAATGTCACCAAAGGTTGTTTTGACTTTTGTGTATGCTGAGTCAGTCC
Source organism: Schistocerca cancellata (assembly GCF_023864275.1). Taxonomy (NCBI): domain Eukaryota; kingdom Metazoa; phylum Arthropoda; class Insecta; order Orthoptera; family Acrididae; genus Schistocerca; species Schistocerca cancellata. The sequence goes on from NC_064633.1 coordinate 227,601,996, forward strand.
CACCGACAATACCTTCTCTTTCGATTTCTTCACATTTTTCATGCAGCCATTTCGTCTTAGCTTTCCTGCACTTCCTATTTATTTCATTCCTCAGCGACTTGTATTTCTGTATTCCTGAGTCTCCCTCGATCGATCGACTGAGGTATTTCTTCTGCTATCCATGGTTTCTTCGCAGTTACCTCCTTTTCACCTATGTTTTCCTTCCCAACTTCTGTTATCGCCCTTTTTAGGTATGTCCATTCCTCTTCAACTGTTCTGTCTACTGAACTGTTCCTTATTGCTGTATCTATAGCTTTAGAGAACTTCGAGCGTGTCTCGTTATTCCTTAGCACTTCCGCATCCCACTTCTTTGCGTATTGATTCTTCCTGACTAAAGTCTTAAACCTCAGCCTACACTTCATCACTATTATGTTGTGATCTGAGTCTATTTCTGCTCCTGAGTACGTCTTACAATCCAGTATCCGATTTCGGAACCTTGTCCGACCAAGATGTAATCTAACTAAAATCTTCCCGTATCACCCGGCGTTTTCCTGAACATAGTATTCGCTATTACTGAGTTTTCTTACAGAACTCAATTAATCTTTCTCCTCTCTCATTCCTTGTCCCAAGCCCATATTCTCCTGTAACCTTTTCTTCTACTCCTTCCCCTACAACTGCATTCCAGTCCTCCATGACTATTACATTTTCATCTCCCTTTACATATTGTATTACCCTTTCAATATCCTCACACACTTTCTCTATCCCTTCATCTTCAGCTTGCGACGTCGGCATGTGTACCTAAACTATCGTTGTCGGTGTAGGTTTGCTGTCGATTCTGGAAAGACTAATCCTTTTACTGAACTGTTCACAGTAAAACACTCTCTGCCCTACCTTCCAGTTCATAACGAATCCTACTCCCGTTATATCATTTTCTGCTGCTGTTGATATTACCTTATACTCATCTGACCAGAAATCCTTGTCTTGTTTTCACTTCACTTCATTGACTCCTGCTATATCTAGATTGCGCTTTTGCATTTCCCGCTTCCAATTTTCTAGCTTCTCTACCAAATTCAAGCTTCTGACATTCCACGCCCCGACTCGTAGAATTTTATTGTTTCGTTGATTATTCAATCTTTTTCTCATGGTAAGCTCGTCCTCGGCAGTCCCCTCCATCATATTCCCATCCATTCCAACGCCAAGACACACATATGAATGCCCGAAAAATCTGAATATTGCACGATTCGACCAGCTGGGGAATTGGAGAACGGACAATAATCCCACTTTCAAAATGTGACAGATGCTAACAATGATATCTAACACCAATATGTGGTCTCTCCGTTTCCTTCACAGTGATCTCCAGTATCTGACGCTGTTCATGACCCTTATACACGGCTGTTAACAGCAGTAAACACGAAGCACAATAATTCGCTCTGATGCCCGTTCTGTTACAGAGAATTGCAACTCTGAATCTTTCACATACCTGTTGAAGTTATACTGGCATTCAGTCATGTCTTCTGAGTGCTTCACTTACTTTCCTAGGCAGTGTACTACAGTGAAGGCTTTCACGCCCGGATGACATTGCTGGTGGTAAACCTTTCGGGGTTTAAGGTCACGGTCCACGAAACTGTTCTGTGCTGAACGTCTTCATAGACGTTGCTCCGCCGTTGTGTCTTGCTGACTGACGGGCTGGACGTCTGAGAAGAAGGGTCGTGGAGCACACATGATAAGCAGAGATAATCCTTATCAAAGATAAAATTTACGCATCGACTGTTATCTTATCAAAGACAAAGTTGTTTAGTGATTCTGTAGAGCTACTGTCCATATGTCGCTGAGTTTAATAGGAAAGAACAGACCATGAAATATAACGATATATGCACAGCATCTCTGTAGAATCGATAGAAGATTTTTAATCTTTGACAGGAAGACAATCGACAGTTAAATTTTATCATATGCACATCATCTCTGCATAATGGATAAAACTTTTGTATCTTTGACAGGAAGACAATCGGCAGTTAAATTTTACCTTTGACAAGGATCATCTCTGCTTACCACCGTGCAACTCCGGCCACGTCCTTTTTTCTACAATATATACGTCGCTCTCAGACGTCTGACCTATCAGTCGGCAAGACTAAACGAAGGAGCAACACCTCTGAAAATGGCCAGCGCAACTCTGGATGAAACATTATGAACAGAAGAGTTTCGTGGATCACGACCTTACAGCTCGAAAAGCTTACCAGCAGCAGCACACCACAAAACAAATGACGAATGACGAAGAGTACTTTGCAATTTCTGTAGCATGTAACAGACGAGTGAGAGAGTCGGCTGATAAAAACAGCGGAGGTGATGTGCGCACCGAGAGGAAGGTCGGCGTTGACGACGGCACAGACGGCTCCAGAGCAGAGTGTGGCCACCATGGCGGGCAGGAAGAGCACCGACTTCCTGCAGCAGACGGCCACGGTGTCGCCCTCCCGCAGGCTGGGGACCGCCTTCTGCAGCGCCGACAGCTCCGCCGCTGCCTGCCGCAGCACCCAGTCCGCCCGCGACTCCTGGCCCGCCACCACCTGCGCCACAATAACACGACGCTTCATCTGCCAGCCACAGCAGAAGTGAACATAATTTTATCTGTAAACTGAAGAGAGAGCAGCGCCTGTGTTCAAATGTTCAAATATGTGTGAATTCCTAAGGGACCAAACTGCTGACGTCACCGGTCCCTAGACTTACACACTACTTAAACTGTCTTATGCTAAGAACAACACACACACCCATGCCCGATGGAAGACTCGAACCTCCGGTGGGAGGGGTCGCGCAACCCGTGACACGGCGCCTCAAACAAGGCAGCCACTCCGATCGGTCAGCGCCTGTGGTGAGGGAAACAGTGTGCTACAGGACAAATAAGAACCAGTTTCCCTTCTAGCTGCGTTGAGCACCGTGTGGAATTTTCGTAGATTCTGTTTATGTGTCCTTCTCCCTCACATATTAGTGGCTCATACTGTATTTTGCAGGATGAATCACTTAAAATTAGCACCACAAATGTTGCGGAAGTAGAAAGTGCTATTGATGTGCGGTTTTCACAGAATTATTTGGTTTTCAGGGGATTGTATTAATATTCAATTAACAGATTGTAATAATACTTAGAAAGTGTATTGTTTGAAAAAACATACACTTTTTTTAAATGTAACGATGCCTATTGACATTAACAAGCCAAAATTTCGGCAAATTAGAATGTCTGAGGTGTTTGTTGCAGGATTCTAGTACAAGTCGTTTGGGAGACGCCATACTTTAAAAAGTTCTCACGGCCTACATTTGTACAATACCCATACTAGCACACACTAAAGATCAACACAAATGCATATACTAGTTATGTGCATTCTGACCAGTAACGAGACAACTGATCATCACGGATTGTGTTCGAAGTGACTACTGGCAGCGGCAATACACGCTTCCAGTCTGGTATGTAACGACTGCTGCAGCATATCAGCGGAGAGGTCCGAGCAGGTTGGAGTAATATGTCGTCGCATATAATCGGATGTTGTTGGTGTGCCATTGTAGAAAGCCTCAACTTTCCTCATAGAAAAAAGTTTGCAGGCGTCTAATCCAGGGAACAGGACGGTCAAGACGCAGGTCCTCTGCGTCCAACCCAACGATTTGGAAATAATTCTTGATGGCTTGCTGAAGTGTTTCGTGCACCATGGAGTAGACAGCCATCGTGTAGAAACCAGAGGTTCCTCCTAGATTGCAGAGGAATGTCGTCTAACATCCGTGAAAGATGGTCTTGTAGGAGGCTGACGTATTTGCTCGAGTTCAGTGTTCCGTTTATGAAAACGCGCCTATGAGCTGAGCCCACATCACACGTTTACACATCATGGACAATGAAATTCCACCTCAAGAAGCCAACGGGGATTGCCAACAGACCAATATTGCATATTTCGGCGGTTTACCCAGGCATGACTGACAAATGTGGTTTCATCACTAAACAAGATACATGACGTATCTGAAGTATCCTGTCTTAATGCCCATGCACAAAAGTTAAAACAATTCTCATCGTCTCCATGCAGCTGTTGATATAGAGAGATTTGATAGGGATGGAACTATGTCGATGGAGACTGAGTAGGAGTCTTGCCTGACTCATGCCACTTCTCGTGCGGATCAAATGCAACAGCAGCGGAAACATTAATTTCCTCCTATTCTGTCGTCACATACTTCTTTCTGTTACGTTGTCTAGGTGTTATACTACTACTTTTTCTTGGCAGGTTGAAGAGGTTGATAAATAATTGCCGAGATGATACATCGTACAAGCACGAACTATATTCTTCCTAAATTCTCCATACACCATGAGCATTTCGGCTTTTTCTGTGTTGCTAAATCCCCAAGACTACACACGACCTACTACTTGGATTGTCACACACTAACTGACTAACAGTACACTCAAAGGTCACACAAGCACACTGAAAGCAGGCATAAGAACAACGTACCTACCAACTACGCCGGCTGAATGGCACAAACAAGTGTCAGTGTGGGAGCTTTGTAAAATACGATACGTCGTAAGCGACTCGCACTTGAATCCTGCAACAAACGACAGTGACATTCTAATTTACCATAAGTTTAGTTTGTTAACGTCAGTGGGCATTGTTCCATTGAAAACAGTGTATGTTTGCACAAAAATACAATTTCTAATTGTTATTACAATATGTTTATTGGCTGACAGTACGAGCTTCTTACTACCATTTCATTCTGTGAAAACGGCTCATCAACAGCACTTTCAGTTTCTGCAATATTTGCGGAAAAAATCTTAGATAATTCATCCTGTATATAGGGCGATTCGGTGATGATGCTAAAAACTTTCGGAAATGATGGAAAGAAGTAAATGTATCAATTTGAGGTAAGGGAGCTTGCTCCAGAAACGGCCGAATCGAAAGTTATGAACGGAAATCATTCTAATACCTCTCACAGGGGAATATATATACCGGTGCATGATAAGACTGATGGTTAGGAAATTTGCAGAGGTGGTGCTATGGACCAAAACAAGAAAAAAATATCTCGTAAACGTGGCCTCTAAAATGCGTAACTTAAGGGGTATGAGCACTTGTACGCCTTCGTTACTGTGAAGCACCGCCTTTCTAATGATTTCCAACTTTCTTAGACTTCCAATGTAGAACAAAGTCTTATTGAAACTAAGACTCACGAAAATGGAACGGATTATAGAAAATTACAAACTATGTTTAACCGAGATTACTGCCCAGTTACTTGCTTGGGGGCTAGCACCTGCGTTCTGATTAGCTTTTCTAGGAAAAGGACACCACTCTCGGACTATCTGTACTTGCTATTAGCAACAAATCCATTCTTTCTGAATCCAAAATCAGAATCGACAAACCACCGGATTTCAATTAATGCAAAGGAGAAAGTCAAAGACCATCCACTAATAACAAAATAAAGAAAAGGAAACAATTAAAAATATAGACAGTAACTTTCTAGAATGTAGGTGGAAAGATTGAAAAAAAAAATGCGAAACACCAGTGTCAGCCATTTATACGCACGCACACCCATCGTTTACCGACCTCTGTCCACAATCATAGTGATAAGAGAAATTTTGATGATAATTTTACTTCGTGTAAATCCTCATGGTTGCGAAATTGTGATAGTTTGTCGCTCCTTCAGATGGCAATTAAATTGCGTGACACGAGTAATTGGCTGTGTTCCGTTAACTGAAGTTTCTTGGAAGCTCACACTCATCGGTGAAAAGAACGTGATACTAATCCTGAACGGTCAAAGCGGCATTTTGTTGGGTCCATCTGTATCGTGCTGCATGGTGTCGTGGTTGCAAAGATGGACCTCCCCATGGGCGTCGGGAGTGAAGTTTCACATTATGCAGCCTACTGCGCACAGTTTGAGTCGTAACACGACGTCCTATGGCTGCACGAAAAGCGTTATTCAACATAGTGGCTTTGGTGTCAGGTTTCCTCCGAGCCATAATCCGTAGGTAGCGGTCATCCACTGCAGTAGTAGCCCCTGGGCGGCCTGAGTGAGGCATGTCATCGACAGTTCCTGTCCGAACAACATCGCTTTGGTTCACTCCGAGACTCCTGAACACTTACCTTGTTGAGAGCTCTTCCTGGCACAAAGTAACCATAGGGACGCGATCGAACCTCGGTATTGACCATCTAGGCATGGTTGAACTACAGACAACACGAGCCGTGTACCTCCTTCCTGGTGGAATAACTGGAACTGATCGGCTGTCGCACCCCCTCCGTCTAATAGGCGCTGCTCATGCACGGTTGTTTACATATTTGTGCAAGTTTAGTGACATCTCTGAACAGTCAAAAGGACTGTGTCTGTGATACAAAATCCACAGTCAACGTCTATTTTCAGGTGTTCTGGGAACCGGGGTAATGCAAAACTTCTTTTGATGTGTTTATTAAGACATCAAGACACAGTGCCTGACAAAAGAACACAAGCACCCAGAAGACGTGGTAGGACACAAATTAGCTTCAAACACGTACACATCATCAGCGGTTATGTAAATCATTAGACTTGCAGTTGTCTGTACAGGAAGACGGTCATCACTGTGCCTTCTTCGTGTCTAATCTTGTTACTGGGTCTGGTAAGTTATACCGGAAATTCAGGAATTCCCGTTATAAACCATTAGGACTTGTAGAGGTGAGTGACTACATACTATTTTGAATAGAATCACATGTCCGGAAATGTAACTTTTCCGTTCTATGGCGGTTATAATGCAGATGTTTAACTCGTCCATTTCTGTTTGAGGGGCCGATTTCGTCGTAACGTATTACAGTTATTTAGCAACAATGAGGAAGGAAACATAACGGAATATTCATTTATCACATTTCATGCAAAGCTTAATTTACAAGACTCCTTTAGAGGCAGAGGAAAATCTGCTGGCACGAGTTCTGCCCGCTGTACTAGAAACTGAAGAGACACCAGGTGAGATGGACAGCAGAACATGTTTCGTAGATACAATGTCTGTGGCAGCGTTGGTGGTCGCCACATTGAGCCGCTGTTGTAATGCGCCAGGACTGTTCTGTACGTATAATATGCTGGGTTCTTTTTTGTTTTAGAACAATCTAAACAGGTAATGTTGAATGTACTTAAGTGATAAATGGATTTTCCGTTATGTTTCGTTTCGAATTGTTACCTAATAATTGTACTGCGTTCAGTTCCTCAAGCAAAAGTGTGGGAGTTAAACATCTGTACTGAATCCGTCGTAGAACGGAAACGGTACTTTTCCGGACATGGGTTCCTATTCAGAATATTATGTACTCACTCCCCCTCTAGAAGTAATAGAAGTTTGTAAAGGGAATTCCTGAACACCCTGTATAAGGAGTATGAACAATATCGAGTGTTGAGTGATCACGGAAAAGGACAGATGCTATATGCATGTATAAGACAGCTTTATCAATACCTGACAAAAGTTTAAAAGGGTGCCCCGCCCCACTGTGAATCTCCATTGGGCCAGATGGACGAATTGTGCAGTATCCAGACTTGCGGGGCCCCTGGGTGGGACAATGACCCCATGGTGAATTGCATGGAGACATGAGAGCAGGCATACTTATCGTCAAGGTTCCGGTAGACGACCTCTGACATCACAAGATGTTATCACCGTATTGTGCACCAAGAACACTGTAACTGCTTCACATCTGCGCCTCCGCTCCGAGAACAAGTAATGGACTGCCTGCAACGTTCTGTGTCACCCACGCCAATGGTTGAAGACTAGCAGCGGCTGCACTAGGGAATTACCACCCCACCTGTAGGCTGCCATTAAGACCACGACGCAGACGGTTGCGTCTGAACGTGCTCTGACTGGGAAGCATGGACCGCTGATGAATGGCGCTGCATTATGTTCAGTGATGAATCATGGTTCTGCCACACACCGGGTAACCAAAATGTGCAGGTATGCGGCGACATGGGGAGAAATCCAATTCTTCCAAAATTTCGGACAGACACAGAGGTATTACTGCTGGCTACCGAGCGGTTCTAGGCGCTTCAATTCGGAACCACGCGGCTGTTACGGTCGCAGGTTCGAATCCTGACTCGCTCATGGATGTGTGTGATGTCCTTAGGTTAGTTAAGGTTAAGTAGTTCTGAGTTCTAGGGGACTGATGACCTCAGATGTTAAGTCCCATAGTGCTCAGAGACATTTGAACTCCTGTCCACACGGTGCGGGGAGACATCGTGTACGATTTCTGGTCGCGGCTGGTACTGACTTAGAGCACTGCAGTACAGTACATCACGGGCATTCTGCGTCATGTGTTGCCTCTCAGGCGTCAGTATCGTGAGGCCATTTTCCAACAGGACAATGTTTGCCAACACATGGCACTTTCGTGATTCTTGAAGTTTTCCCGGCGTACTGAATGTTCGATGAGGTTTCGGCATTGCAACCGGATCATGTTGACTTCTTGCCACAATATTTCGGCTGGCAAACGCGGCGGACACTCATCTGAAGATGGCTGGACGTTTGCCAGCCGAAATGCTGTGGCAAGAAGTCAGCTTGATACGGCTGCAATCCCGAACCCTCATCGAATTTGGCACTTTTCTCTATGAACTGTCTACGTGATGTTCAGGTACCCCAGTGACCAGCAAGATCCACAACAGAACATGTGTTGGACCTTTCTGGACGTCAACTCTGCGCCAGTGCTAGTATGCAAGATATCGAGGACAAATTACAACGGTGAAATTACAATGAAATCCAGACCGTTAGCTGTTTACATGCGTTGATAAATATCAACTGGGACAGTTGAAAATGTGTGCTGTGACCGGGACTCGAACCCAGGATCTCCTGTTTACATGGCATATGCGCTATCTGACTGAGCCACCGAGGACACAGAGGATAGTAAGACTGCATGGACTTATCTCTGGCACGCACCCCGTGAGACCGACATTCCAGCTTACTATCCACACACTACGTTTGTAGAGCCCCTTACCCACTATACTCATTACTCGCGACAGTCAATCTCCCGATTCCCGTAAGTTTTTGAGCAATGTGAGTGCATCCGCACTGAAGAAGATCATTGGCCGGTAAGCCTTATCTATGAGAAGATGGTATCTGTTCTTTTGGACAAGTCCGAAAGGATACCATCTGCATATAGTTACAATGGTTGTGGGCCCGCTTATCTCAGGGTAGAAACGCTTCGTTGGACCCTTTCTAACCGAATCGGAGCACACATCCAGGCCAAAGGTGGCACATTGTCATACTCATATGGGGGTTCATAACTGCCAAATTATTCGTAAATTTGACCCGATTATGTAACTGCTGAAATAACACCACATATCCTCTCAATCCACGAAGTTCCATTTGGTTTTATCATTGCCTTATGAGTGTTCCCTTCCCCTTGTCTGAGTACAATTCTCACTTTGAAGAATGTGACCATTACTACGGCTTGTTACTCTGTAATAAACTGGCTGCTGCTGCTTAGCAATTGAAAGTGTTCCCGCACGTATATAGAATCAGTGCGTAGTGGGAATGTCCGTGTTACTGACAAGTCGCATATATGTACAGTATTTAATAATCATTTTTTGAATATAGCAGGTGAACTAAATAGAAATCTAATCCCAACAGGGAATCATATAGCGCTCGTAGAAAAAAGTGTTCCGAGACTGTTGCCTGAAATGCTCCTCCATGATACTGACAAGAGGGAGATTGAGTTAATAATTAAATCACTAAAGACCAAGAACTCTCACGGATATGGCGGGGTATCTAGCAGAATACTGAAGTTTTGTTCTATGTATGTTAGCCCAGTACTTAGCCATATCTGTAACTTTTCCTTTAGGAGTGGTCGGTTTCCTGACCGATTAAAGTACTCGGTAGTGAAGCCACTTTATAAAAAGGGAGACAGGGATAATGTTGACAGTTATAGACCTATTTCTATGCCATCGGTATTTGCTAAAGTTATCGAGAGGGTTGTATATACAAGGTTACTGGAGCATTTAAATTCACATAATTTGCTGTCAAATGTACAGTTTGGTTTTAGAAATGGCTTAACAACTGAAAATGTTATATTCTCTTTTCTCTGTGAGGTTTTGGACGGATTAAATAAAAGGTTGCGAACGTTAGGTGTTTTCTTCAATTTAACGAAGGCTTTTGACTGTGTTGACCACAAAATATTACTGCAGAAGTTGGACCACTATGGAGTAGCTTACAATTGGTTCGCCTCTTACTTTAAGAACAGAAAGTAGAATTTAATTCTCCGCAATATTGAGAGTGGTAATGATGTTCAGTCCCAATGGGGCACTGTTACGTGGGGCGTTCCCCAAGGGTCGGTGCTGGGGCCACTGCTGTTTCTTATTTATATAAATGTTATGCCTTCTAGTATTACAGGTGACTCAAAAATATTTCTGTTTGCTGATGACACCAGATTTGTAGTGAATATATATTGAAACAGTATCAAATAATGTAGTTCTTGAAATAAGTTCGTGGCTTGTGGAAAATAATTTGATGCTAAAGCACAGTAAGACTCAGTTTTTACAGTTTCTAACTCACAATTCAACAAAAACCGATATTTTGATCAGACAGAATGGGCATATTGTAAGCGAGGCGGATCAGCTCAAGTTCCTAGGCGTTCGGATCGATAGTAAGCTGCTGTGGAAAGCCCATGTTCAGGATCTTGTTCAGAAACTAAATGCTGCTTTATTTACCATTAGAACAGTATCTGAAATAAGTGACAGTTCAACACGAAAAGTAGTCTACATTGCATATTTTCATACGCTTATGTCATATGGTATTATTTTTTGGGGTAATTCTTCTGATTCAAAAAGGGTATTTTTGGCTCAAAAACGTGCTGTTCGAGCTATGTGTGGTGTAAGTTCGAGAACCTCTTGTCGACCCCTATTCAATAGTCTGGGAATTCTGACATTGCCCTCATAGTATATATTTTCTTTAATGTCGTTTGTTGTTCGCAATATTAGCTTATTCCCAAGAGTTAGCAGCTTTCACTCAGTTAATACTAGGAAGAAATCAAATCTGCATGTGGAATGCACTACCTTGACTCTTGTGCAGAAAGGAGTGCAGTATTCTGCTGCATCCATTTTCAATAAGCTACCACAAGAACTCAAAAATCTTAGCAGTAGCCCAAACACTTTTAAGTCCAAACTGAAGATTTTCCTCTTGGCTCACTCCTATTCTGTCGAGGAGCTCCTGGAAGAGCTGAAAAATTAAGCAAATTCCAGTGTTACATTGTTGATTTTCTTTATTTAAACTTACGAATTGTCGCCTGAATATGTTTCTTCTATTTCATTTTATCTGTTTCCACTATCGTGTTATAGTTTCATGTATTGACTCGTTCCATGACCATGGAGACTTCTCCTTAATGTGGTCCCACGGAACAATAAATAAATAAATAAAATAAAAAAACAAAAACAATTTATGTTCAAATGTGTGTGAATTCCTAAGGGACCAAACTGCTGAGGTTATCGGTCCCTAGACTTACACACTACCTGAACCAACTTATACTAAGAACAACACACACACCCACGCCCGAGGGAGAACTCGAACCTCCGGCGGGAGGGACATCGCAATTCTGTGATATGGCGCCTCATACCGCGCGGCCACTCCGTGCGGCTACCATTTATGTAATAACATTTTTAATGTTAGACCATGTGCTCCATAGACAAGGCCTAGTTACATAACAAGTGGCCAATATCAAGCACTAATCATACAGAAGTTTAGCACTGCCATGAATTATGTATTAGTTATCAACAAAGAAAATTATTACTGGTAGTTTCTGTATTTACACTGTTTCTCAGCATTTTTAAATATGTGCAACTGTCAATCTTTCAAGTGCAGCACACGCTCATAGAGTGCGCCACACCGGCAAGGAAAGCCAACAGAGGGGCGAAAAAACGAGGGCGTGATGAAAAGTAATGCCTCAGAAATTTTTATGTCAAAACGCTTAAGGTTTTTTGAGAAAAACAAATTTTTAACATTGTACGTCTTTATTCTTCGTGTCTACATATTTATTACTCTACATAATCCTCCTGAAGATGGACACATTTTTCCCAAAGAGAGACCAGTTTGTTGATGCCGTCATTGTAGAATGTTTGACTTCGTTGACAGAGAGACAACCTCACCTCTGTTTGCTCCGTTTAATGTCTATCAAAGTGAAGTCTCCTTTAAGTTTACGGAACAGATGAAATCGGATGAGGCCAAGTCGGACTTTATGGAGGATGATGGATGACAGTGAATAAAAGCCTCGCATTGGTGCAAATGTCATGTGTGATTTGGCATTGTCATTCTGAAGTAGAGGGTGCTCCATGTGTGAAGCTGTCTGCGGTTACAAGCTCGACTATAACACACTTTTTTTGCAATTCAGATCTCCCTGGCGTGAAAGGATTGCAACTTGGGTCAGCAAAGCGCGATAGTCGGCCGAATATGCGTAATATACAGTGCCTCAGCCGATACTGACAACATAATAAAAAATTCGGAGGCATCACTTTTCAGCACGCCCTCGTAGCTATGATTAGATGTCGCAGAGGGCGCACACAACAGGGACTTTGTTATGCCTCTGCCATACGTCATTCAAACAGTTCGGAAATAGACATCCAACACCCAAACGCGGATATAAGCTGACGCCCGGCTCGACTCAGATAGTATGTATCAACAGTTAATTCTGCAGTATCAACCTTGCGCATCCAGACAGCATCAGGATTCTACAGTCGACGCCCAGAAGAGCCCAAGTGAACGTTCTACTAGATGAGCAGATTTAGGACTAGACCAGTGTTCAACAGATAGAGCAGCAAAACTGAATCTTTAACTACATTACTATGCATCCTCCTCCCACTCACGATAATTTGTCTATAATGTATTTTATCAAATTATTGTAAATTGTTTCTAATCGGTACTGCCACAATTTCTGCCATACTTCGTCTAAACCTGTTTGGGTCTGTGGCGTGACTGCGTAGTTGCCGAGTGCAAGCAAGCTACCTCAATAACAACCACTGCCGGCCGCTGTGGCCGAGCGGTTCTAGGCGCTTCAGTCTGGAACCGCGCGACCACTACGGTCGCAGGTTCGAATCCTGCCTCGGGCATGGATGTGTGTGATGTCTTTAGGTTATTTAAGTTTAAGTACTTCTAAGTTCTAGGGGACTGATGACCTCAGATGTTAAATCCCATAGTGTTCAGAGCCATTTGAACCATTTAACAACCGCTGCTTTCGGTGGTAGGGAGTTCCCTTCCTGCCAACTTTACATTGGATGCCAAGAGAATTTGATGAATAAGACAGTTCTCCCCTACTTGCCAAACTTCATTAAAGTTCTCCTACACTCCCTGCAGAATTTGCACCCCTGGAGGAAAGGAAATTGCTGAGAAATAGTTCATCCACTGCAGAATGAGCCTTTCGTTCTCCAGTGGAGTGTGTACTGTCGGACAGGGAATCGAAACCGGAACCGTGCCTTTCTCATGCAATACAACTACCGAGTAAGCTATCCAACCACGAATCGACCTGCTGCCTTGCTTTCGTCAATACTTCTCCCTTACTTTGCAAACATCGCAGAAGTTGTCCAGCATACCTTGCTCAACTAACACTGATGGTGGAAAGGTTATTACAGAGAAATGATTTAATCAGATTGAGGAATTAAACCAGCGAGGGTGCCTCATAAGTCATGCCTCGATAGTGGAGTTGGCAGGAGCATTGCCCAACAAAGGTAAGTCTCCAGGTTCGACTTCCAGTCCTGCACATTTTTTTTAGACTGATAGGAACTTTTAATTGACCATAACGTTATATCTGCGAAGTTTTCAAATTCTCCATGTTGTAATACGTCCGACCGCGGCCACTTTCACCAACTCGCCGCTAGCGGCCGAGGTGGGCACCCTGGGGCGAGCCCGCGATGAGAGGACACTGCAGACATTCTGCAAGCACACAGCGGGAATCTGGGCCGATGCCCTCGCCTCGTTCAAGGATGGACACGATGTGAAGGGCCTGTCTGACAACGAGAAGCGTGCCGAGAACTGATGGACACCTGCAGCCATTAGGGCGGAACGCCAAGAATGTACACGCGAAAGCATCTGAGTTCTTCTGCCCTTGTGGCAGTCATTTTACCTGCCTTAGAAAGCATGAATGTGTCGACAATTCCAGCACCCTATGGCACAGGGCGGAGTGTACACAAAGCATGGGGAATTGGCGCAGGGAGGCGTGTGAACGATGTCAGCGTTCTTAAGAAGATGTTTTTCTCGACATTCCTTGTAAATCTCGGACTGGAAGATTTTGAGACGGAGCTCAAACAAGAGTCTGTCCAGGCCCCATCCAGAGAGAGCGGTTATAAAGAAGTCTTGTGTATCTGCTTTCCCAACAGCTTCAGAATGTAGGAAAGGAATGTGAAATCGTGGGAAAGGTGACGATTCACGATCCACACGCCAGCCTGCGCCAGATAGGAAATTTCCACCCCACACGGAGAGGCGTGGCTACGAAACGGCGATCTGTTACTGAGCTGCATTGAAAATTTTGTCTGCGAATGACAACGGCGGAAGGAAGAATATTTCGAAGAGGAGTTGAGCTGAGAGATGGAAGAGAAGCGAGAAGGGTGGGAGTCGTGGAGACACCGCAGAAGCGAGAGGACGTGGGCGCTCCTCCGCACATCGCCAACGTCCGCCTTTCGACACCCCGATAGTACAGCATCGGACACGCGACCGACAACTGTCAGACAAGACGGAAATCGTAGCTGGGCCCCGCCGAGATTGCTGATGAGGGTGCCGACTCGCGCCGCACAGATCCGAGGCGACGCGCCCAAATGACATAGAGCCTGCCGCCGACAGCAGTACACGACGAACGATAACGAATAATGGTGAGACGATTCGTCCCATCCTCCTTCCCCTTAATAACTGAGTCGTGTCCACGCCCCATCAAATCGGCCCTGAGATTTATAATTTTGTTTTGGTTTGTGTAAACAGTACGAAAATAAATTCATTTCGTTCACGTTTTGATCATATAAGCAATATTTTACATGAAACTTCCTGGCAAATTAAAACGGAGTGCCGGACCGAGGCTCTAACTCGGGACCTTTGCCTTTCGCGGGAAAGTGCTCTAAAGCTGTGAGGACAGGGCGTGAGTCGTGCTTGGGTAGCTCAGTTGGTAGAGCACTTGCCCGTGAAAGGCAAAGGTCCCGATTTCGAGTCTCGGTCCGGCACACCGTTTTAATCTGCCAGGAAGTTTCATATCAGCGCACACTCCGCTGTAGAGTGAAAATTTCATTCTAGAAACATCCCCTAGGCTGTGGCTAAGCCATGTCTCCGCAATATCCTTTTTTTCCAGGAGTGCTGGTTCTGCAAGATTCGCAGGAGAGCTTCTGTGAAGTTTGGAAGGTAGGAGACGAGGTACTGGAGGAATTAAAGGTGTGAGGACGGGGGGTGAGTCCTGCTTGGGTAGCTCAGTTGGTAGAGCACTTGCCCGCGAAAGACAAAGGTCCGGAGTTCGAGTCAATTTTGATCAGCGCACAATCCGCTGTAGAGTGAAAATTTCATTCTAATATTTTAGATTCCTACATAAACCCGTTAATGTTGTATCTTTTTTGTTTGATTTCATTTAATTATTGATGTCAATTAATTGTTGGCTGCTAGCGTGGGACAATCTCTTCAGTCGTCTGCTCGTCATTTCACTTTCGACAGCAGAGTGAGAAGAAAACCGCAGTGCACTACATTTTGGCGCCCAACGTGGGGCGACCTCATTGGTAATTTCCATGGTATCTTATGTCACAAAATAGTTTCTCCAGATCACTACAGTGGAGAACGGCTTAACAAAGAAGTGGCTAAGAAGAGTAGGAACGCAGGAAGGTAAGATAGAACTTAAGTCATACAGCAAGGTCGCTAGAAACAGTGATTCAAGTAAACAAGGAGAGGAACTGATGGAGTTTGAGCCTACTGGAGAAAACATACGAACATTCACCTAGTGTGGCTCAAAGACTCAAACTAGGATGTGAACGCACTACTTCCTGAGTTCGAGTGCAGTACCTAAACCATTATGAAGATTATTAACCAAGGAAAATTGCCAACAGCCGTATGCCGCCAACTTATATTTCGCGGAAAACCACAAAGATAAGATAAGAGACATTAGGGCCGTACAGAGGGATATACGCAGTCATTTTTCCCTCGTCCTGTTTGGGAGTGGAACAGGGAGAGAAGATGCTAGTTGTGGTACGAGGTACCCTCCGTCACGCAGAGTATGTATGTAGATGTAGATGTAGAAGTTATTCTATTTAGACAGCCAACTTTGTTATCTCATTACTCCTATCTTGAGGCCCCTGTGCACTAAATGTGTAGACAATCAGATATATCGATGAAACTTCCTGGCAGATTAAAACTGTGTGCCGGACCGAGACTCGAACTCGGGACCTTTGCCTTTCGCGGGCAAGTGCTCTACCAACTAAGCTACCCAAGCACGACTCACGCCCCATCCTCACAACTTTACTTCTGCCAGGACCTCGTCTCCTAACTTCCAAACTAAACAGAAGCTCTCCTGCGAACCTTGCAGAACCAGCACTTCTGAAAGAAAGGCTATCGCGGAGACATGGCTTAGCCACAGCCTGGGATATGTTTCCAGAATGAGATATTCACTCTGCAGCGGAGTGTGCGCTGATATGAAACTTCCTGGCAGATTAAAACTGTGTGCCGGACCGAGACTCGAACTCGGGACCTTTGCCTTTCGCGGGCAAGTGCTCTACCAACTGAGCTACCCAAGCACGACTCACGCCCCGTTCTCACAGCTTTACTTCTGCCAGTACCTCGTCTCCTACCTTCCAGGTTGTGGCTAAGCCATGTCACCGCAATATCCTTTCTTTCAGGAGTGCTGGTTCTGCAAGGTTCGCAGAAGAGCTTCTGTTAAGTTTGGAAGGTAGGAGTCGTGGTACTGGCAGAAGTAAAGCTGTGAGGACGGGGCATGAGTCGTGCTTGGGTAGCTCAGTTGGTAGAGCACTTGCCCGAGAAAGGCAAAGGTCCCGAGTTCGAGTCTCGGTCCGGCACACAGTTTTAATCTGCCAGGAAGTTTCATATCAGCACACACTCCACTGCCGAGTGAAAATCTCATTCTAGATATATCGATGCTTGGCCGGCCTGGGTGACCGAGCGGTTCTAGGCGCTGCCGTCTGGAACCGCGCTACCGCTACGGTCGCAGGTTCGAATCCTGCCTCGGGCACTGATGTGTGTGATGTCCTTCGGTTAGTTAGGTTTAAGTAGTTCTAAGTTCTAGGGGACTGATGACCGCAGAAGTTAAGTCCCATAGCGCTCAGAGCCATTTGAACCACTTTTATCGATGCTTACTTAACTGGAACCATCATTATCTGCATTTTGTGAATTCATTTTTAGCGTATTTACTTCGAAAAAACACTCCAAAAACGAATTCACGAAATCCAGATATTGACGGCTTCAATTACACAAATATCGATCATTTTTTATACATGGAGCGCCTAGGGCCTGAAGATGGCATTAATGAGATGCCAAAGTGGTTGCCTAAATAAAATCTCAAAACATACCGCTGTTCAATGATTTCTTGGGTTAATATTTGACCGGCCGCTGTCCCGAATCCACAATGGATCAACAGAGATTGTGAAGATTGGTGTTTGCCTTCAGGTTCATAGCAAGGACCCTTACGTTTAGAAGAAGCTTAGGCTACCTCTGAAAGTTTCGGATAGCACCTAGCAGTCTCCTATAACACATACACTGTAAGTACGGATATATAGAATATGAGTGCGTGTAGTGTTCAGTGCACCGACCTGCAGAAGGCGGTCCCCGTGGGCGGCCAGCTTCTGGACGAGGTAGGGCGCCAGGGGCAGCTCCACCCCCGCCACCTCCGCCTCCGTCAGTGGCGGACCCCTCAGCACGTGCTGGCATTCCTGTGCGCTGCTGGCCATGCTGGACTACTGGCTGCAGCGCCGAGGGCAGTCTCTTCGCTGCAGTAGTCATCTTATCTCAGGCCCTAGGCACATATTTGGACAACGGAACAGCCGAACTCCACGGACGGTGAGACAAACTACTTCGGAATACTTCCAATACGGCACTCGTCCTACCTTTAATTACAGGATACTAGTTCTCGGCTGGTAGTTGTGGGATGAGGAATAGAAGAAAGGGTTACGGGAGAATACGGGAGCGGAAACTGGAATGTGATAGGAGTAGATTGAGTTCTCCAACAAATATCAAATGGTAACAGCGAATACTCTGTTCAAAAATCACAATACTTCGTAATAAGCCACAGACACTGGAAGGTTACAATTCGATTACGTCATGGTCAGATAGAGATTTCAAAATCAGATATTAGATTGTAAGGCTTACGCAGATGGAGATATCGACTCAGATCGTAATTTAGTAATGATGAAGAGTAGACTGATCTTTAAGAGAATCTTACAAAAGATGGGGTAGTGGGGAAGGGTAGCAAAGAGTGCTGAAGGGAGTGGAATATTGAAGTACGGAGGAATAACAAGATGCTTTTGAAGTTGTCTGAGGATGTGGATACAGCTATAAGTAAGACCAGAGTAGATAGCTCAGAAAAAAGTGGACATCTCCAAAAAGGGCAGGCACTGATGTTGGACAGTCAGGGGTGGCTACAAGGGAGATAACTGCGAAGAAATCCTGGGTAACACAATAAAAATGTTCAGGGAAAGCTGGTATACTGCAATATAAATCACCTATGAATGAAATAAGCAGGGAGAGGATGGCAAAAAGGGAAATGGCTGGAGGAGAGATGTGAATAAATTGAAAAAGAAATGATCGTCGGAAAGACTCAGCGTACAGAAAAACCAAAACAACCTACGGTGAAATTAAAAGCAAGAGTGAAATTAAAAGCAAGAGAAAGCAGATAGATGGAAAGAGTACAATGACAGCCTCTGTGTGGAAGACGGCTTTCCTGACGACGTAACATAAGATGAAATTAAAAGCTGATCCGGATGTCAAAGGCGTTCCAGTATTAATCAGAATTTAAAAGCGCTGTGGAAGACTTGAGATCAAATAACGCAAAAGGGATAGATGACATTCCTTTGGAATTTCTGAAGTCATTGGAAGAAGTGGCAACCAAACGACTGTTCAGGTTGGATCTGTGAGACTGGCGATTTACCATTAGACTTTCGTAAAGTATCATCCACACAATGGCGAAGATAGCAGGGGCAGGTAAATATAAGAATTATCGCACAATTAGCTTAAGAGCTAGTTCATCCAAGCTGCTGACAAGAATAACATACAGAACAATGGACAAGAAAACTGAGCATCTGTTAGATGAAAATCAGTTTCGTTCTATGGTAAACGCACGAGAGAGGCAGTGTTGACGTTGCTATCGATAATGCAAGTAAGCCCGAAGAAAAATTCAATACACACTCATAGGATTTGTCGACCCGGAAAAAATGTTCAACAATATCAATAAGTGCATGACGTTAAAAGTCTGAAAAAAAACAGGGGTAAGCCGTAGAATAAGGCGGGTAATATGCTGTATGTACAAGAGCCAAGAGGGACAGCAAGGCTAGGAGACCAAGTACGAAGTGCTCGGATTAAAAAGGGCGTAAGATAGGGATGTAGTTTTTCGGTCCTACTGTTAAATCTGTACACCAAAAAAGCAATGACGGAAATAAAGAAAGGTTCAAGACTGGGATTAAAATTCAGGGTGAAAGGATAATCAATAATATTCTCTGATGATCTTGCTGCCATCGTCGAAAGCGATGAAGTATTACAGGATCTATTGATTGGAATGAACAGTCTAATGAGTACAGGATACAGATGAACAGTAAACTGAAAAAGATAAAAGTAATGAGAAGTAGCAGAAATGAGAATACCTAGAAATTTTATTTCAAAATTGGCGATCATGAGGTAGATAAAGTTTAGAATTTCTGCTACCTACGAAGCAAAAAGACTCATGACAGACGAAGCTCGGAGGACGTAAAAAAGAGAGTAGCCCAGCCAAGAGGAGCCGGCCGCTGTGGCCGAGCGGTTCTAGGCGCTTCAGTCAGGAACCGCACTGCTGCTACGGTTGCAGCTTCGAATCCTGCATCGGACATGGATGTGTGTGATGTCCTTAGGTTAGTTAGGTTTAAGTAGTTCTAAGACCTCAGATGTTAAGTCCCATAATGCTTAGAGCCATTTGAACCATTTTGAACAGCAAAGAGGGCATTTCTGGGAAAGGGAAGTCTACTGCTATGAAACACAGACCTTAATTTGGGGCATAAATTTCTGAGTACGTATGGTAGTGGAAATGGAAATGAGCGTTTGGTGTCATTGGCCGAGAGGCCCCTTGCGGGACAGGTCCGGCCGCCTTGGTGCAGGTCTTATTACGTTCGACGCCACATTGGGCGACCTGCGCGCTGGATGGGGATGGAATGATGATGAAGACAACACAACATCCAGTCCCAAAGCGAAGAAAATCTCCAACCCAGCCGCGAATCGAACCCGGGCCCGTAGGACGGCATTCCGTCACGCTGACCACTCAGCTATCGGGGCGGACGTGTTGTAGTGAATCAGGAACAGTGGGAAAACCGGAACAGAACAGAAACGAAGCGTTTGAAATATGGCGCTACAGATGAATGTTGAAAATCAGTTGGACTGATAAGGTAAAGAATGAGGGGGGTTCTCAGGAGATTCTGCGGAGAAAGGAACATATGGAAAACACTGACAAGAAGAATGGACAGGATGATAGGACGTGAGCGAAGTCATCTAGGAATAACCTCTGCGGAAGTAGAGGGTGCTGTAGAAGGTAAAAACGGTAGGGGAAGGCACAGGCCCGTTGCCAGGTGTTTTTGCCATCCTAGACGAGAATTGAAAAATGACGCCCCCTCTTTTTTGCTACGATTGCTCCCTCCCATCGCCACCAGCATCCAGCGCCACAACATACTTTCAATCATTAAACCAGACGTCAGCATTTTCTGGGGACAATTCTAAATTTTCATGCTTTGTCCTCAATTCCTTTAAAACTGTTTGACGACGACAAATGTCCTCGGTTTCTTATTTTTCTGTCCTCAGTTTCTGAAATGTCCCAAAATAATTGAAATAGGAAGAGTGTACTGAACATTTCAAACAAGAACTCAATAGTATTTATTTTATTTTATTGCAATAAAGGTGTGGAACTATTTTCTGGAGCAAATGAATTTGTCTTTGAATTCAGATATTATGCTACACCAATGGGAGATACACCGAAGCATCAAACTTGGTCATTTGGATAATCGTGGTGTTATTTCGTTTCACTTTTAATTGAAATATTTTTAGAAGGAAGACTAAATCTCATCTTCTTCAGCATCCACTTCCTTGCTATTAAATAAATAAATGACACCTTGTTTGCATTTTCTGTTGAGAATTCTGCAACTTGTATTAGGCACCCCGATTGCACAGTGATCTAACCGACTGGTTTCGTCCGAGATAAGTCCGGTTTCGAATTTTTTCGCTATTTGATCTGAAATTAATTTTTCCGCCCTTTGCAGCCCCTAAAATTTTCCCACCCAAGGCGGGTAGAAACGTAGCTGGAAAGACAGAGATCTGAATATATCCAAGAAATAACTGAGTGCGTATGGTTCAAGTACCCCTCTGAGTTGAAGAGGCTAATGCAGGAGAGGATTTTGTGACGGAAAAAAGAAAGAAATATTCATACGTAGTAGTCCTGTGCAGCTTAGAAGAAATGGGTAGGAGATGCGCAGTAACAAGAGTCAACATACCACAGGGCACGTCATTCCGTCGGTCGAACGTCAGGAATGTGCTTTGCAGGTTTAGTGGTGATTTTGACTTTAGTGCACGCTTGTTGACGACTAGATTCGTCTCGTAGTATTCGTTAAGGGCAACGGTAAAGAATAGCACCAAGCGTTTGGCAAATAAGCTACAGTTACACTACTGGTCATTAAAAATGCAGATGATAAACGGGTATTCACTGAACAAATATATTATACTACAACTCAAATGTGATTACATTTTCACGCAGTTTGGCTGCATAGATCCTGAGATATCAGTACCCAGAACAACCACCTCTGGCCGTAATAACGGCCGTGATACGCCTGGGCATTGAGTCAAACAGAACAGGGATGGCGTGTACAGGTTCAGCTGCCCATGCAGCTTCAACACGATACCACAGTTCATCAAGAGTAGTGACTGGCGTATTGTGACGAACCATTTGCTCGGCCACTGTTGACCAGACGTTTTCAATTGGTGAGAGATATGGAGAATATGCTGGCCAGACCAGCAGTCCAACATTTTCTGTATCCAGAAAGACCCGTACAGGACCTGCATCATGCCATCATGCATTATCTTGCTGAAATGCAGGGTCTCGCAGGGATCGATTGAAGGGTAGAGCCGCGGGTCGTAACATATCTGAAATGTAACGTCCACTGTTCAAAGTGCCGTCAATGCGAACAAGAGGTGACCGAGACTTGTAACCAGTGCCACCCCATACCATCGCGCCAGGTGATACGCCAGTATGGCGATGACGAATACACGCTTCCAATGTGCCTTCACCGCGATGTCGCCAGACACGGATGCCACCATCATGATGCTGTAAACAGAACCTGGATACATCCGAACGTTTTGCCATTCGTGCACCCAGGTTCGTCATTGAGTACACCATCGCAGGCGCTCCTGTCTGTGATGCAGCGTCAAGGGTAACCGCAGCCATGGTCTCCGAGCTGATAGTCCATGCTGCTGCAAACGTTGTCGAACTGTTCGTGCAGATGGTTGTTGTCTTGCAAAAATCCTCTCCGTTGACTCATGGATCGAGACGTGGCTGCACGATCCGTTACAGCTATGCGGATAAGATGCCTGTCATCTCGACTGCTATTAATACGAGGCCGTTGGGATCCAGCACGGCGTTCCGTATTACCCTCCTGAACCCACCGATTCCATATTGTGCTAAAAGTCATTGGATCTCGACCAACGCGAGCAGCAATTTCGCGATACGATAAACCGCATTCGCGATAGCCTACAATCCGACCTTTATCAAAGTCGGAAACGTGATGGTACGCATTTTTCCTCCTTACACAATGCATCACAACAAAGTTTCAGCAGGCAACGCCGGTCAACTGCTGTTTGTGTATGAGAAATCGGTTGGAAACTTTCTTCATGTCAGCTCGTTGTAGGTGTCGCCACTGGCGCCAACCTTGTGTGAATGCTCTGAAAAGCTAATCATTTGCATATCACAGCATCTTCTTCCTGTCGGTTAAATTTCGCACCTGTAGCACGTCATCTCCGTGGTGTAGCAATTTTAATAGCCAGTAGTGCATAATGTTCTGTGCTTATAATTCCTTGTAATGAGAGTGGGATGCACACTATGCACCCTGCGTGTTGCCTGTTCTCCGTTGCCAATTGCCTGGCGAGAGTTGCTGAAGAGCACAGTGTGGGACAGACGTGACAACCGCGAAGCGAATGTTCAGCGAAGCGATCATTTCTATTTCAGCTATGGGAAGCGCCTGTTTTTAACCCTGAAGTAGTCACATGATATTTTGATACACAGACGTCCACGACAGGTCTGTTTGATCAGAAAGCACAAAAAGGAACACAATTCTCCATCTTACTATGAGATAACCATTTAAAATATCCTTTTTAAAAGAATAAAAAGACTTCAATGATATTTTGATGACGTTTTATTTCCAAATAATATATTTTTAAACATGAAGATTCTTTTACCATAGAGGCATAATATTTTACACGTTACGTAGTATAAAATGTTCATCCTTTGTTGTCATCTTAAGAATCACCTTGCGAGGTGCCGGGGCTAGCAGTGTATTTAACACTATATTCTTCTCGAATCTT
Organism: Schistocerca cancellata; assembly: GCF_023864275.1. Classification (NCBI taxonomy): domain Eukaryota; kingdom Metazoa; phylum Arthropoda; class Insecta; order Orthoptera; family Acrididae; genus Schistocerca; species Schistocerca cancellata. The sequence goes on from NC_064633.1 coordinate 227,625,670, forward strand.
CATATGGAAATGATGCTCTAAGCCCCCCCCCCTTTTCTAACTCCTACTTTTGCCGTTGCACATGGATTATGAAGAAACGCGAACTGACTGTAATCGACTCTGCAGGTGGAGTAGAAAAGAGTTTGGCACCTGCAATAATTTAATTTGATAGACATTAATTAAATAAAGGAAAGTTTCAGTAACGTAGTGATAAATGAAAGGGTTGCTCTACCGATTAACAGAATGAAAGTTCTGTCCAAAATAACAATTTGATTTATTATGACTAAACTCAAAATCATAAACAAAACACATGAAACATTTACAATACATCAAATTGGATCAAATTGGATACTCAAATAAATGCTGTGAAGGTGAAGTTGTCCATAAACTAGATTGTGGTATTTATGACGAAGTGGTATGTGGAGCCAATTCCTTGCAACTCAAATCTTAAGAGAAACACCCAGCCAACTCAACATTAATTGCTGCTACAGTAGTGATAACTCAGACAGTGAACACCCAAGACAGAACAAAGTTAGAAAAGACGGGAACAGGCGCGCTCTGCTGAGCTCTGATTATCACAGTGCAAATTCCCTAGTCTGCCGGTGCTGTGGACATACATTACCAAGCTGTCTTCTTAACTGCAAGGACACGATCTGGCGTACCGGAAGCGATGGCTGGTTGCTTCGACATCCCATCGTGGTGATGATAATGTCGCGAGTATAGCCCGAAAAAAATTGTTCTGGTCTGGTTGTTCCATACTAAAGACTTCCTATCAATACAGGGAGACGAAGAAGTCTCGCCACACAATCACTGACGGTACAGTGATTGATTTTAACAAGCGGAGTCACACAGTAATTCCGATACAGTCAACTTTAGCCAAAACTGCCCAAGACAGACAACATAGCCCGCTTGTACGCAGAACGCTCAATTGCCAACTGTACTAGGAGAGTTACGTTGAAGTCGAAACTTCAGCAACTTCGTTAAACAGTTACAATCAAATAAAAGTATATTAGACAGCCAACGGAAGGCAGGCTGTCCAGAGCAGCGAGAGCTCAGTCTTGTAACCTACTCCGACCGAAAGGCGAGAACCGACTACCACAAGAGCGCCCGTACAAATCGAACACAGAACATTCCCGCCCCCACGACAGTGGTCGTGGTTAAACGTTCCAATCAGCAACTCGAAAACCGGCGGAAAATTCCACTCTATTGCCGAAGCACTACCATTCCACCGATGGAGATTCTTGGCGCCAATTTCTGCGCCGATTTTGCTACGTCACGGAGCTATGCCCTGAGCAAGCCAATCACAGTTACAATTTTGCAGAAAACGAGGGAATTTGCCCGCCAAGACTGCATGGGAACACAAGTCATTCCCACGCCTCGCTGGTAGCCCGCCATAAAGTGTTTTCGCTAAGTTTCTGCGAAGTAACGGAATCTCTAGCCAAGCCACTCCTTCAGGCCCCTGCGGGCTTGTCTCTGCCGCTATTATGACAATGTCGTCGTCTGGAAAGCATTCACTCGACTCCCTCACACCCGTCGGCTTAACCTTTTCAAGATCCGCAGAGCCCGACTGTCACCGGACCACCCGGGTGACGAGAGACGCTGCATGGGAAGTCCATGTGTGAAGGAATAGCAACTTTTCACCGCATGCAATTAGAGAGGAAAATCGAATTACTCAGAGTAAGATATAAATATGACAGGGGGCTTCTGCCACATCTCAACCTTAGCGTGCCTTTTACATACTTGTTTGGAACAAATCACACATACTGTGGAAATTTTGCTGTCATATGCACCAAGTGGTTCTGATTAAACTGACGGTGTTCTGTGTTCTGCACTACAGACTGTGCTGACACTTCGTAAGTATGTCTATTTATCGGCGTGCTTGAGGATTAGTTCCACTTTCTGCAGCCAGGTGAAAATGTGGCACTATAACCAGTCTGAATTTGGTGTGGGTGCATGGAAAGGAGAGGAACGATCAAACGCATGATAACTGTGGTTCAGGTACGTTTAATAATGTATGGTGACAATTAATACATGTCTTCAATACAGACTCCTAACTCAACAAGATGCTCCATTCGTAACATGGCATGGTTGACAGTTGCTGCAGCATATCCTGGGTAATCAGAGCGATATGTCATCGTTCGCTGTCCTTCAGACCAGGAAGAGTCTGGATACATTCCTGATAGACACGATCTTTCAGATATCCCCAGAACCAGAAGTCACATGGATTTAGGTTGGGGAATCTGGAAGGCTACACATCTTCAAATTGCCTAGAGGTGATGCGGTCGTTACTGAAGATTTCTCGAAGCAGCTGACAAGCGACGCCTGGTGTCGCCACATCTTGCATGAAGATGGTGATGTGGACAGAGTTGTGTTGTTGCAAAGCTAGAATCATGTGTTGCGCAAGGATGTCCTTACAACATGCAAATGTCACGGTACACCTAGTAGGCCCGTGAGGTGTCGTCTCCTCAAAGAAAAACGGAGGCAAGGAAGGATCTTATAAAACGTCACCCAGTCACATAAGCTGAGTGTAGTGAATATTAATGCACAACATATGTATATGCAACAGTACTGTCCAATCACTGCGCCATACAGAGTACAATAAGATTTGTCTGTTCAAACAATATTCCCGGCCGCATGCATGTCAAAGAACAAAGGTCTCTTCCTGTTGCACCACCTAATTCGTCTTTTCTTCATATTTCTTGATCATATGCTTTAGCCCACTTACACTGACAAAAGTCATGGCATACCTCCCAATATTGTGTTGAACCTCCTTTTCCCCGTCTTACTGCAGCATCTCGATGTGGTATGGCGCTGCAATTTCACGTGTTGGTGGTTTGTGGAACTATTATTTTTTCAGCGTATTGCACGAGCGCACTGGTTAATGAACATATCTACGATGTTTCAGCGTCGTGCGATGTATATGGCCCACATTGCAGCACTAGGAACATCGTCAGTTCAATTACAATTATCCAGTACTAGAACACTAGTAGATGGTCTTGTTCTTCATATCCTTGTTTGCTGGCACCATTTCCTCCCCGTTCTAGGTCAAAGTTTATTTTTTGTCGTGGATTATGATACACATAAGAACTGTTCTTCGTTTGGACAAGACAGTAGATTAGGAAGTACACTATCCGTGGAGGTTGAGGTTGTGGTGGAGGAGGAGACCAGACTGCGAGGTCATCGGTCTCATCGAATTAGGGAAGGACGGGAAAGGAAGTCGGCCGTGCCCTTTCAAAGGAACCATCCCGGCATTTGCCTGGAGAGATTTAGGGAAATCACGGAAAACCTAAATCACGATGGCCAGACGCGGGATTGAACCGTCGTCCTCCCGAATGCGAGTCCAGTGTGCTAACCACTGCGCCATCTCGCTCGGTTTCCGAGGAAAAGTATCCGGACGTCCTGTGTAATAAGGAATTCGCAGCTGGATATTACAAGCCGTGGACACGAAGGTATAAATAGGAGGCGAGGAATATTGTGTTATCAGTAGGGGGGGGGGGGGGCAGTAAAAGCGGAATGGATCGATGAGAGACCTCAGAGACTTTGAAAGTGTACTAATTATTGGAAGCCACCTGAGTTACAAATCCATCTGGGTCATTGTACCCCTTCTCCAACTGCCCAAGTCGAAGGCTGATGACATGATTGTGAAGTGCAAACGTGAAGGAACAACCACATCTACATCACGAACAGGCAGACATCATCTACTGATGGGAGAGCCCACCGAGCATTGCATAGGGTGGATGTAAAACATCGCATGAAATCAGTGGAAAGTATCTCTCGTGAGTCCCAAAGTGTGGCTATCAGCCCAGCCAGAACAACGTGCGTTGGGAATTAAAAAGAATGGGTGCAGACATCGAGCAGCTCTCCATAAGCTACGCATTTCGGTTGTCAGTATTAAGAGACGCTTGAGGTGGAGAGAAGAGCGGTGCCACTGGCAATGGATGACCGGTGACGAGTGATTTGGAGTCAGCGACCGCTCCCCAATTTTTTTCCGACGTGTACAAAGAACGTAGCCAGAAGGTAAACCATCCAAATGAATGCTCATCGAGGCGAACTGGGCGCTGCGCAGCCAGTTGAGACAGCGTGCAAACCTGATCCGCATTACAAATGTGTTCCACTCTGTCGCTGATACCTCCATACCAAAATGTACAGGCCATCACAAGAGGCAACGTGTTCCTTGCTCCAACAATCGATGTCGTTGTGCAATAAGCGACAGGCACAAATCTCTGCGAAGATTAAAACACAGTCCAGCTGCATAAAATCGTGAACTCTTTCGGCTAGCGAAGGAAAAAGCAGGGGCGCAAATTTCTGAAGTGCATTAGCAGGCCGACATCCGCCGCCGCAGGACGAGAATCGGTAAGGTAGATCTTCGGGGAAAGAATCTCATGTCTGTTAACTGCCGTACAGGACAATGGAGTCCTCAGAATCACATCAGCGGAGACAACACACACCATGGTGCATTACTTGTCAGATGTAACATCGTCAATGAGTCAAGTTACAGGTTTCAAGAACTATCGAGAAGCCAGGAAGAGGGCCTAATTAAATCCAACTTCAGTATTTTATCCATCCTCAGCAAATGTAGCTGTATACATCAAAATAATCAGAAATAAATTGCATAAGAGGAATTTAATTTCTTAACCTGATTTGGGCACTTAGAGCCCTTCTTCACAAGATTATACTAATCGCATTATTTGCTAGTGTCAGCAGTAACATGCACACAGAAAAATGCAGTGGTCATGTAACAAAATGAATCATACAATCACGGCATTTTGCTGTATGCATATAATAATGCAATGAGCATGAAATACTGAAGAAGGGCACTAATTACCCATAACAAGTTAAGAAATTAAATTTATTTTATGCAAGTGGTTGCTGATAGTATTGGGACAAGGCCAGTACCACCCCAAAGTACCTTTATCCAAGATGGCAGCGATGACGTCATCCAGGATGCCGGCCATGACATCATCTGATGACGTCATCCGAGATGGAGGATTTTTGAGAGAAGTTGGAATTTTGGCGGGAAGATAGGTCAGTTGGGCTACCTCCACTAACCTAAGTCATCCAACCATCCTCTCTTCCTAGGGACTGGTGCTAGGTGTTGGCAGGTGTGCTACACTTACAAACAGTTTTAGAACACAAAATGAGAGGTTATGTCATGACAGCATGGTTAGATCTGACATAAAATCGATTGAATTGCGAAAAATGATGGTGGAATAAGTATAAATTGACTGAATATATACCAAAATGCATGGAAATTGAGGAAGTGCTTACGTATCTTCTGGTTTGCACAGACCAATTTTTATTTGGGAACAAGTATGCAGCAGGAAGAGGAATCTGAGAAAACGTCAACATGGTAGTGAAGGGACTCATGGGAGCAGTCAATTTTTCTCCATCGAGGCAGCATTATACTGTATGTCTATTGAGGTACCGGTGATACATGCGAGTAGACTACTGTATTTGACGCTTGTCAGGAAGACAGAGAACCATCCACCTCTAAACTTACATGCATCTGTGTTAAAAGATAACAGAGAGTGGACGGGGTGATCGATTGAGAGGCAGGTGTAACGAGGTACGATTCAATGGTAGACTGATGATGCATTCTAGAGGGGGAGAAGTTGCTGCAGGTTAATTTTTCCACTGTCCTGTCAAGACGCATCAGTCGTGTGACATAGCCTGCATTCTACTCTTATACAGCCACGTGTTCTGTATGTGGTTTAAGGCATTGTCTACCCGCTATCATTAACGGTAAAGCTGTCGGCTATCAGAGGACTTCGATCTCATATGTGATGAATCGTGACACACTCCTCTAAACAAATTATGATTTATGTGTTGTACCCCATCCACCTGTCGCATGTTGAGTGTAAAATCGAGACTTCAGCTTCATAACTAAGTTAGCGATAAGTGCTTGTGAGGCACTGCAATCTGCAATCCCTGTGTTTACATTTACCTGACAGGTGGGCTGTTTACAGAGTTAGTAGCGGAATGACTTCTAATTTTCACATTCAGACACTGCTGGTATGCATTTATCTGTTTCATGGTAAGAGGTATTACCCGTTACTAACGATCAGTGTATATAGAGCTGAGGCAGGCATAGTATAATTTCTGAACCTTGATGTGATGTGAACAGTGGACGCTATACATTTCCAGGAAGCTATATAGTGCTCGTATGAAACAGAGGCAATGTTTTAAGGCAGTAGTTTTTCGTTTTACGAATCAATAACATAGTTTATCGTAGAGAAACTGGGGAGAAGGGTGTACGTCATGTGCTTGGAATATATTTCTGACATTGGAATATTAACAGCATCACATTCCATATGACTAATAGGTCAGAAACGCAAGCGATCTAACATTACAGCCCGTTTTAAGTGGGGAACGTTTTAGCCTTAAGAGTGCATGTGTTTATGTTGTCTCTTACCAATACCTTCCAGGTACTAATCCAATACTCTGGAATAATACTTTAAAATTGATAGCTTGGTTGATTTACATAAAAATGTCTCGAACTCCATCCGTCTGGAGCTCCATCACGCACTAAAACCGCCTGTTTCTTGTTCTTCTTAACCACCTGCTATTACATCACTACACTTTCAAACCTGTTACTATACATCGTTAAGGAATGCTAACGTCCTCGACATGGACACATCTCGAGAAATCTTGCGCACTTGGACAGGCGATGACTCGGCAAGTTCCATTCATGCACAAGACGTGGAATATAGTGGCCTACTTCTGGTCGATTGCAGATTAAATCGGTAACGGTGCTGCAGGGCAGGGTGGTCAGTGGCAGTGTGAGGGGGCCTTTCAGTCTCTAATTTTACACTAAGACTGCAAGAATGCTCTGTGACTCCCATCAGCATAGAGATAGATCGTAAATTAAGCACTATGCTCGAAGTGATAGAAATATGCAGAGCACTGTCTCAGATACTATGATGATGGATCTGTTCGAGAATTAACAATGCATGGACGTACTGCACAGTCATCTATCCACATTCGCAATGATACTTACAAAGTGGGGGAGAGGGTGGTTTAGCTATGATACTGAAATTGAGAAACATGGTGTTACATCATTGGTTGGTGTTGAAATTGATAAAATTGTTCACACAGTCAACTGTAATGCTTGTTATTTCAGCAGATTGGGGGTGTCTTTTCCATCCCGTCTGTCCACTGGTACACTGTTGGTTACCACATAATGATTGACTGACATCGCTTGTTTGAGTTGGAGAAAGAGTTTTGGTGGAGGGATAATACACCGAAACAGTGATCGCGTACATGATTGCAATATGGGCAATCAGTCGAAATGGAGTGCAGAGCCATAAGCTATTCGGTCAATGTGACAGATGAGTTTAAATGTAGTTTGTAAAACCATGCCAACGCCATAAAACTCTTCCAGTTTCTTTATGTTGTAACTCTATTTTATTTTAAATCGTCCAGTGTGTGCAGCGTGTTATGGTAGGTGCAGTAACAACATGATTTACACCATGCGATGTCTAGTTTTCTGCGAGAGGTAATGGATCAGGGCATGTTAATGTCAGTTAATGTCAGACACAGACCTCGAAGTCGTGGTAGAAAAACAAAATGTATGGCAGTGTACAAAGCGAGTTACAGCAGAAAAGAACAATGTTTCAAACAATGGCACAGGGTCACAGGGAGCGTCTCTTGTGACTTACAGTATAGTCTGTGGGATGCGGTCGTCCTCCTACAGTAGAGCTGATGAAACTTTAAACTGGTCCGTGCAGTGGAACAATACCTGTATATTTAATAGGATCGTCACATGTGCTCAATGCCAGCATGCATGCGGTATTTGTTTTCAATATATGGGAGGAGAGAGATGCGGTAAAAATCTTTTCGAGTTCTCTATCAGATGAAGTTATTGGAGCTTTTATGGTTGGTAATTTTTGTCTGGTGGATGGAACAGAATAACGATGATAGAATGTTGACGTGAATGGGCCCTTAGGGATGTGGATCTGTAGTACCTGCTTGTAGTTTTGAGAAGCACCACAATGCAGTAGCAGAATCTACGTCCTTCCCCCAGTTCACGTACTGTCTTTTACACTACCTGATGTTGCAGGAGCAGGCTTCGCTTCTGTCGAATGGTCCAAACACACTTCTGTCACAGTAACTCAGCTTCGCCTGTATCTACACATGTTGCCGAAGGTGGTAGATGTAGCTTTCTCTGACTTCTACTCAGTTACAACTTACACTGGAACAATCACATGCACACAGCTGCAGGGACGGTAGCGCAGAGTCTGAGGGGTAGTTGCAAGATACATAGGGGCTACCTAAAAATATGTTGGAATTTAACTGTAGCAGATAGGTTCGAGAAAGGTGGCTTGGTTCGAGATATGAGAGTGCCACAAATATGATATGGCATCGAGACAGAATGCGTTACAAATACTGGAGAAAAATGTAGTGGTGGTTGCGTGAGGGGTTTCAAATACCTGTTTCATATCACGCTCCTTAGCCAAATCACTTTCAAAATTGGATAATTTTATTACAAGGGTGCGCCGTCGGTGACTTGTAACCACCCTGCTGGTGTGATAATATACTCTCTGGCGATCACCGTCTGTATTATTTTAGTGTCGTGGTATTTGTCTGGAAAAACCATGTCATTCGTAGGTAATGCCATACGTGGATTTATAAAGCCAGTATAGCTTTTAACATGGATACTTGTGTGCCTCTGTAGAACCAAGACCGCTTGTGACAGTAACAGACAGTAGTTGTTTGGATCGGATTTTTTAACATCTGGCGGTTTGTAAGACGATTAAACATCTCTTTCTAAGACACAGTGGTGGTACTCACAAGACAAACTTATGAGACATGTCCACCCATAGTTGATTTTCGATCAGTATTATTTTGTATCGCCAGCGATCATTTATTGATGAAGTATTATACTTAGTAGTAGGGATGCATAATAGGTTCGCCTTGAGCTTCAGGCTTATGAAGTATGTCTTTGTATCCTGACATATGCAAAGGAAATGACTATGTCCACTCAAAATGAAGGTATTGATTTGACTTCGAATACAGTGATAGCAAAGGGAAGAGTATGTCAAGAATGATACTGATATTTCTATTTCCAGAGCCACAGCCATCAACTGGGTGTATTTTCGATATTTTGCTCATTGTCGACTGTAATTCAACTGAGACTGCGATCGTAACATTTAGTTGTGAGTAAAGGGATAAAATATATATGTGACCGGTTTCTTAGGATGATGATTCTACCTCTGCATGCTCAGGTTACAGTGCCGGTGAACTGTGCGGGGGTGATTCACGTTTCCCATTAACGGTAGGAGCTGCCAGAATGGAGAGGCCTGTTGGAGTGTAGGAATCTAGATGAATTAACCGTGTTTTCCTCTACACGACCGAATAGCGAACTAATACTTAGTATGTTTTGGATAGCTGTCGTGATCGCGCGGTAATTTGAGAAGATTGAAGGTGGAGGTGATTTGCGATGGACCGTTATTTCCTCCCACGTAAATTGTTCAGTTGACTACTTCTGTACATTTCGCGCCATTATTTAATTGAGAGAAGATCGATTGTGGTGTGTGCATCTAGCATGTGGAAGACACATTTGCCGATTCTCAAGACATGAGAAACACGTTAGTTGACCTTGTAAATTGTAGGGATGATTTGGAATCTGCTACATCATCGTCATCAGTATTCAAGAGTGGAAATATCAGTTTTCTCTTTTTTTCGAGTTTCCGAGTAAATGTCTTCGCAGACGTGACAAGTTCCTAGTTAGTCGCTGGTTTACAGCACCCCCACTTAGCTAAAGTTATGGGCTTCTAGAGAAATAATTTCCAGTCTTTATCTTCAGAAGTACATGGAGAAGTATCGTGAAAATGGTATCCGAAATTAGATACGTTCTTGTAATCCCAGAATCTGGAGATGGGTGTAGAAAAGCGAGCAAGCAAGTCCGGACCAGAAAGAGTTACGCATTTGTGCCGAGAGGGAAAACGAGGCCGAATTTGTAGAACAGTTCTGAGAGTGACTTCGAACCACTGATGGCGCTCTGGTCACGCATTGTGGGTGGACGACCGCCAGACCTCATAGTAAATATCTAGTGCCGCGAGTATATGTACCGTGCTGTCTGTCTTTGCTGTATATGTGCGAATGATGGGCTGACTTTGTATGGCGCAGAATGTGAATTGCATGTTTTCTATATTGACACAGTATGCGATGATATATTGATGGGTCTGAGATGTTTCACGTTCTAATAGTCAAGCTCTTGTCCTCGATAGAAGGGCAGTGTAAGTGAATAATAGTCTTTCTGTATTTGACGATATGTAGGGTAGTTTGTAAGGTTTAATTGCCAGTGCAATATGACGATCTGTGAAAAATAACTGCTGAAAGTCTGGTCTACAGAAAAAAAAGATGGACGATGCCTCCACACTGGCGACATCAGTAATTCAGAGGGTAAATTCGATAAGAGCTATCATACTGTTCCATTCATTTCACAAGACATCCTTTGTGCTGGGCTATGGGAGTTTCTACATAGTGGTGAGAACGTTTCTGTATGTCAAAAGCTGGAAGGGTAATATGTGATAGACAGGGTGCCATGTTAGGACCATCAAGAAGAATGCATTTGGCGTTATTCCTCGCCATTTTCGTAAATAGGTTCTGTTAGGACAAGAATTTCCATGTGGACAAGCTGGGACATCAGAAAAGCTCATAGAAAAGCGACCGTTGACTATTTCTGGGACACTATGCAATTTCCGAGAGGTCGACTTGGCTATTATTTTACAAAGCCATGTGATGTCAGAATAAGATTGAGAACCTTTTAGATGGTGAGTCGCCGCACAGACATTTGTCTACAAGTTGTCAGTCACGCTGGAACAGGTAAGCATGGCTGCACACAGCTCATACGTTCCATTAGGATCGTTAGGGAGAAAGCAGCCTATGCTATTCTGGAACAGATTTCTATAGCATGATCTGTGATGTCAGTATCCTTAGGTCTAGTGTCAGCAACGGTAAACACACGTGCTGCCCTGAGGCATCCTGGTTTCTGCAGCCCTAACCTGCTAGCTTGCGGCCGGGTGCCCCATGGACACCAGAGCGATGATGTGGCGGCCGCAGTCGGGAGGGTTCGGGGCCGGGGGCAGCGGTGGCGATGGCGGCGGTGTTGGGCATTGAGTGGATGTGTTTTTTATTAGAGATCTGTTGTTTAAATTGTATTACATCGATTTCACAAATCAATAGCATGCTACAAATTAAAGAAAAGCTACCCCATATATGTGAAAAATATCGATTTAATTAATTTGCATAATTTTTTTATATCAACGTGGTGTTAGTGGTACAGTAATAAGGGGAGAGAGTGCATGAGTGGGTGACATGGAGCAGAACAGCAGGTTAAGTTCATAACACTAACTTAATTTCCATAATTTTTATGTAAAACGCAGTGCAATAGTTTAAGGGGGTGGGTGACAAAGAAGAATGTGCCAGAAATGACGTTCAAAAGCATGTACCAGAAAACGGTGGGAGGACATAACTAATTACTTAATTTGGTATCAAAGGTGGTAGCATAGTTTAAAGAAATGGGTGTGACACGGAAAACCACTTAACAGAACAACAGGTTAAGTGCCGACAAAGGGTCAAACATTACATTAAGACACCCAGAGTACAGTGCCAACCATCTGGTTATGGAACATGTTTGCTCCATGTAATTACTTCATACTAGACCTACATGTTTCCAAGCAGCAGAGAATGATGAGCGAGAGAAATCCAACCCAGACAATTGATTTTTTATAAGTAAACAATATAACCCTTGAATTTCCTGTTATGAGGCCCTTCCTGTCCACCACCAGACCACCATCTGGGATTTCATCACGGAATGGTCGACAGCGCCCTCTGGTGGCAATACTGTCTGCTAGGTCCAGACCTCATGGTGAACACACTGTTTCCCGCCAAAATCCGCCATCTTGGGTAACGGTACTTGCGGCATCAGCTGACGTCACGACTGCCATCTTGGATTACGTCACAGAATGGATGACAGCGCCCTTGCTGGTGGTACTGTGTACTAGGTCAGTTGGACTCAGGACCCTATGGTGACCACACTGGATGGTGGTAGTGGTTAAAAAAAATGGTTCAAATGGCTCTGAGCACTATGAGACTTAACTTCTTTGGTCATCAGTCCCCTAGAACTTAGAACGATTTAAACCTAACATCACACACATCCATGCCCGAGGCAGGATTCGAACCTGCGACTGTAGCGGTCTCGCGGTTCCAGACTGTAGCGCCTAGAACCGCTCGGCCACTATGGCCGGCGGTAGTGGCTCAAATTGTCTAAATAAAGACTGGTGCATGATTTTGACTGCTGACAATTAGCAAGCATGTTTGCAGAGTCTTTTAGATGGATTATTATTTTGACAATTTACGAGTCGATTGGCTCTCTGGGCATAAATGTATTTCATTATTTACAAGTGGTTTGCGGTCTGTAGGCTGTGTGGTGTGACCCCAAGCATGTCAGAGCAAGTGTTGTGTATTGCTATGATAAATATGCTATCTTACAAAATCCATCCCTAAATAAATTGTTCCAAAATAAGTAAAGTGGGCTCCTTCCTCTCTCCAGCAGCCCAGCACAGGCTGAGTCGTTTTCCCACTAATCCCTAGGAAGAGGCTGGATGGCTTAGGTTAGTGGAGGTTTGACCAGTTGACCTATTTTCCCACCATTTTCTTAGGTTAGTAGGGATAGCCCAAGTGACCTTTCTTTATCGCCAAAATCTGCCATCTTGGATGTCATCAGATGATGTCACGGCCGCCATATTGGATGACGTCATCGCCGGATAACTGGCCTTGTCCCAATACTGCTGTTCGATAGATAATTTCAACTTCAACAATGAGGAGGCCTATAATTTATATATCTCAATGTGGGTATTGGACACTATGCTGTTTGTAGCTCTTACCACCAAAAGGCCGGACTTAATATAATGTGGCAAACTGCAACTCCATAGCCCTGAATCGAAATAAATCTTCCTTTATTGCTGAAAAAAGTATCGCAACCCTTGCAGTACTGATTCCATTTCTTAATGCACGAGAAGACCGAACACATCCTAGCAGCTGCCACAGTATCCCTCATAGTAGCTGCGTAGGGAAGACACTAGAGTGGACCATCAGTTCCCGTCTTGTAGGTACACAGAGTTTAGAAACCTCGTAAATCGCTTTCACATTGGGTTCAGAAGATATTATTCTACTCTAGATAACTAACGCTACGGGAGGAGTTTATACAGGTGGCATAACATAAGCAACATGTAATACGCGTATGTTTTTCCGACACTGAAAAGGAGTACAACATTACTTCTAGACACAGTACCATCTGTCAGAGACTTCAGTCTCTCCATTTTGTGTTGTCGTTTCTTGCCGAACGTCATTTTAAGTGTAGACTACGGAATACTCTCTCTTATAGGTTTCATCAAGTTAACATCCCTCAAGCGTGCGTTTTAAGCGTTACTTTCTTACATGTGCTATCGTTCGCAATGAGGAGTCCTGCAAACTGCTCTTTATTTGCGGACGACGTCTCCATTTTCTGCTCCTCTTCCTCTCCTACATTGTCCTGTAGTCAATTACAGTTGACACTTAAGAGGCAGAAATAGAAGTGTGATAGAACAGTTGTAATTTATCTGCTAAGAAGTCCGTGTCCGTTATTTGTAATCGTGATCAGTCTTTCTTAAATTCCCGTGAGACAACGCAGTGGAATAATGTTTATTTTTTAAGGACTGGATCAACTCAATACGTACAGTGGCAGGGATAGAGAAAAGAAACATTGTGGTTGTTGATAAAGCCCAGAATACCCTTAGACTTGACACAATATTACAAACTGTTCACTCAAGGCTATATTTCTAGAACATTTTTTTATTATTATAAACTAAGTGTTGTTATTTTAATGTAGTATGCACTGATGGATCCAAACAGGGGGAGCACTAGTACACTGTTAGTTGTTCTAGCGTTTGTTGCGACCTTCGCCTCAGAATCGAATTGCCCAGTGAGTTTATTGTATTTCTTGCTGAGCTCTATGCGACTCTGTGTATGCGATGAGACATGATCAGGAATTGAACAGTCTGGTTTGCTTCGATTAACTCTGTGCTCTACAGACCGTCCAGCACCTGAAACCAGCAGCTAAAGCAGGCCAAAATGTCTAGAACACCCTTATCCAGTGACAAAGACAGTGTAAGAAGAAGTTATTCAGTTGGATACCGGAACACGTAATAATTCTTAGGAATAAGTGAGCCTCTTCTGCAGCCAATGGGTCAGGTACCCTACCGAATGTAATCCAGTGTCGCATCCTCCCGTGTGCGGCAAAGTTATTGTTGAGAAGGTCCGCAATTCTTCTCTGGGCGGAAGAGTGACTACACATGATGGATACCAAGTTGTGATCAATAAAAGGGACTATAAGATCAGCCAACTAGCTCGATGAAGTCTGATTAAGAGTCAAAGCCCCCTGACATATGGCTCTCCCAAAGATGTGAAGACTCTTCACTCTGTTATATTTGTGGCGTATTGCTTATCATCCACCACATTTTACATGCATGAATTTTGCACATATCGTGAAGAGAGAGCAGAATTAAGTTTCTTTTAGCAGACGTCCCAATAATTTTAAGTGACGTGGTTTTAGGATGACAAACGAGCTCGCTAGCGTTTTGGCTAATATGGTAATATACACTGATGCACCAAAGAAACTGGTATAGGCATACGTATTCTAATAAAGAGGCATGTAAACAGGCAGAATACGGCGCAGTGGTCGGCAACGACTATATAAGACAAGTGTCTGGTGCAGCCGTTAGATTGGTTACTGCGGCTACAATGGCAGGGTATCAAGATTTAAGTGTGTTTTAACGTGTCGGCGCACGAGCGATGGGGCGCAGCATCTCCGAGGTAGCCATGAAGTGAGGATTTTCCCGTACGACCGTTTCACGAGTGTACCGTGATATCAGGAATCCGGTAAAAAATCAAATCTCCGACATCGCTGCGGCCTGCAAGAACGGGACCAAAGACGATTGAAGAGAATCGTTCAACGTGACAGAAGTGCAACCCTTCCGAAAATTGCTGCAGATTTCAATGCTGGGCCATCAAAAAGTGTCAGCGTGTGAACTATTCAATGAAACATCATCGATATGGGCTTTCGGAGCCGAAGGCCCACTCGTGTACCCTTGATAACTGCACGACACAAAGGTTTGCGCCTCGCCTGGTCCCTCAATACCGACATCGGACTGTTGATGACTGGAAACATGTTGCCTGGTCAGACGAGTCTCGTTTCAAATTGTATGGAGCAAATGGACCCGTACACGTATGAAGACATTCTCATGAATCTGTGGACCCTGCATGTCAGCAGGGGACTGTTCAACCTACTGGAGGCTCTGTAATGGTGTGGTGAATGTGAAGTTGGAGTGATATGGGACCCCTGATACGTCTATATACGAGTCTGACAGGTGACACGTAAGTTAGCATTCTGTCTGATCGCCTGCATCCATTCATGTCAATTGTGCATTCCAATGGACTTGGGCCATTCCAGCAGGACAATATGACACTCCACACGTCCAGAATTTCTATAGAGTGGCTCCAGGAACACTCTTCTGAGCTTAAACACTTCCTCTGGCCACCAAACCCGCCAGACACGAACATTATTGAGCATATCTGGGATGCTTTTAAACATGCTGTTTAGAAGAGGTACTCTTACGGATATATGGACAACCCTGCAGTTTTCATGGTGAAAATTCCCTCCAGCACTACTTCAGACATTATTCGAGTCCATGCCACGTTGTCATCTCTGCGTGCTCGCGGGGGCCCTAGACGATATTTGGCAGGTGTAGAAGTTTCTTTGGCTCTACAGTGTTTACCGAGTGGGCAGGCTGATAAACGGATCATTTTCCACTAACCCAAACACGGGAATGAATATGTCGTGCAACGGACTGAGCAATAAGAACAGATTTCCCCTCGTAAATGAATTCTGGGTGCTGGTTCTCACAAAAAGCATTAAAGGTTTAATTAATTAGATGGAGTCTATCTAACTAGTGAATTAAAATTATTGGCCCAGTTCAAGCACTTACATAATCGTTCATGTGAGCTATTAATTACGAAGTGAGAGGAACTACCAATCACGAACATTAACCCTCGTATTACCATGGCGGGAGGAGGTACTTTGTGCTCATCTTTTGGAAAACTCATAATTTAGTCACTTACTTAATATTTTAGAATTCTGGAAAAAGAATTTATTCTTTTCAATGAATTCTTTTGCCAGATTTATATATATTTTAAATTTTACAGTTAAATTAAACCCAAAAATTTAAATCTCAATAGCAGATGTTACTTACCTCAGTGAATGTCGTATTCAGTATTTCGAGGTTCACGGCCTTGCTTACACACCAATACATCTTGAAATGTGTGTTGAGAATAAAAGTCAACAACAATGAGCGAAATTTGCCTTTTTAATATTTTTGCGGTAGTCGTGACGTCGGTAGTACGTGTAATTGAATGTGCATTGATATTGTTTTAAGTACGCTAGAAGGTATTTTCACGTTCTGGACACTACTTACATATCAGTACCTCTTGAAAGAGTATGTTGTTAAAATAATTCAACAACTGATGAAATTTTTTTATAATTTCTTTATGGATGGGTATAAAGTATCCCGCCCCCCTTCGTGATGCGTGTTATTGGAAATGCCTTGGCACTGCTAGGTTTACACCATACATATACAGAGGTAGATTAGTTTGGCGAAGTCCGCAAGTAATAAGTGGGATGGAACTGACCATTGTCTCAACAAGACATTCTCGAAAATACCTAAATGCAGATGCCAATGACTAACCCTTTGATATCGGAAAGACATATGAAATCCGCACGGAACCTAATCAAATTTAGAAACAATGGAGCGAAAAACGCCTAACTGCCTTCCGTCTCAGTTATCATGTGGTTGGCTGACCCTCAGAAATGCAAGTCCGGCCTCCACCGTATTTCCGAAGTCAAAATGTCTGCTTTTTCATGTCTCCAAGCCCCGACGGTCTGCTTCCTCGTCTCCATCCGAAGTGTCTCAGGACATTTTTTTTGAAAACAGCAGGTCTACTTCTCATCCAGCAAATGTTTTATAAGTTATTCAATGGGATATTTCCGGCGTATGCAATTCTCAGAAACAGGGCACCGATGTCCCACTTCTCAGATATCTCTTTTACGTCGCCCATTGGCCTGTTTTCCCACCTAGCGATGGAGAGAAAATCTCACTCCACGCAGAGTGGCATCCAGCACAAGCGGTCAGGAAAATCTAACAATAAACAGTCGCCGAACTTTCCGCGAGAAAGCACAGATGAATCTGTCAACAAGCTTCGCAATCTCCGTTTTTCTAGAAAAAACGCTACAGCAAAAAAAAAAAAAAAAAAAAAAAAAAAAAAAAAAAAAAAAAGGCCCTTTTTAGATAAACTCTGGGATCCCACAGCGCGTTGGCACCGAGCTGAGTAATAGACGATCTCATAAAAGCCTATCTGATGACCAGCGTCCGGGTCTCTGGCCCCACTCACGCGGCCTAGTCCTCACTAGCCGCCTGTTCTGGATGGGAAGCAGAGGTCTGCATTCTCCCGCTCGCCCCTCTGGCTCTCGGGCGTATGCGGCCGAGCGTCCTCTTCCGCCGGCTGTGGGCAGCCGTTCGCCAGCGCTCGGTCGAGTGCGCCAGACGCTCGGCCGGTCGCCAGTAACGGGTGGACTCACAAGGGAATGGTCAGACTTGTCATGTCGAAACCTGTGTTGCTTTTTTTACCACTGTGAGTTAACATTGCAAGAATTCTGTATGCAGAATTTTAGCTGCTGACATGACCTGGAAGCCTGTAAACACTTTTATGAAGTAAGACATTATTGTCGCATTGTTTCCGCGCTTATAACTGCCTCTTGTACAACCCTGACCTCTCTCGCTACGTTATACCAACGCCATCTAGGGACAAGGTGGCGTTAGCTACGCGCCGCTCTGTTGCCACAGCAGTGAGAGAGCTGATTCCCCAGTGAAAGCGATCGTATGATAATTAAACATTCGTTGACAAATATGGCTAATATGTTATCTACAACATTCTTTCCAAATAGCAATGAAATAGACACAAATAAATATACGGTTTAGAACACGTCCAAATTTTATTTCTTGTAATCACCGCAAAAATGCGAAATATTGATACAATGTTCAAAACCCAGGTTTTTTGTGCACCAAGAACATACAAGCAAAGACGACCCTGCGAATCACAGACGTTGTTAGATGTCCGCAGACAAAACTGGGCTGGTGTTAGGAATGAATCAGGCCTAGTATCAGTATATTTCGAGGAGTGCCACGCATATTTAATCAAATTCTGAAACCGTGGGGAGGAAAATTGAAAATGTACTACTGATTGCAGCTTGAGAATATTGTCACGGTGATAGACAGGAAATTACAGTGATCTGCACACAATAATTTTCTCTGTTAGTTTTCTGTAAAATGCCTTCCACTGACGGAATAATTCTCTCTCTAAAGGTTGGATTACGTTCGTCGTGCTGGGTGGAATCTGAAGTATCTCTACTTCTTTGTCAGGTGCGCTCGAAATACAGCTTTAATGAATCAGACCTTTTATGACCTGACCACGAATCTAGGAGAAAAGATTTGTTCCCGCAGATCGGAATAAAAGCATGACGCATGAAAAGTGTAACGTTTTCATTTCCCATTTTTCCAGACTTCGATGCGTCTACCGCAAGATTGTTTGCGTAGAACATTGTTCTTTTGACACGTGGTCCAAAACGTCCAGTTGCTCCTTGAAGACACACATATAGTTTAGGCAGCAATGAACCATCCAGACTAATTATGGGCATTATAGTGTATGAATGGGTTGGTGAAGTCGTGGACTGCGCAATCGCCTCAATATGTTTTTCCACTTTGAATGACAGTGCTCTATTCGTACGCATTTCTTTTTGAAATCCTGACTCATCTGCATTGTACACGTACGACTCACTAAAACTAGCGATCTTACTTTTTTGAATTCGTAAGAAAAGCTTCTATCATTGCGATTTGTGTCACTTCATTTTCCGACCTGATTCTCGATACAAATTTTGTTATTTTTCGTGCCACAATTTTATGTGATCTTCTGCAGCGACTAATCCAACTTTGAGAAGCTGTAAATTCTTTAGCGCCTATCGCGTTGGCAATCTCTAACGCCCAATTACGCAAAGTTGTATTGCTGACACTAAATGACTGTTGTCTGGCATCGGTAAATAGCTCAAAAAGTCGCGTATTTATCTCCGTCGCAATTTCCAGTCGACTCTTACGTCGTCCAGCGACTTCCTTTTTCCATCTATACAATTCACGTTCAGAACGGACAAAGCGATACTTATTTAGAACAGTACTGACACGTAGGCGTTTCTTACCACTTTCGTTCAATCAGTACGTCACCGCTTTTTCTTTGTCTGATAAGGTAATTGTAGTTGCTGGTGTTAATTTCGGAGATAATTGATGATGGTACGTGGCACTATCACTAGAAGAGTCTTCATGAGTGCAACTTTCGTCGGTGTCTTCGCCGTCTGTAGATTCACAGTCTGCAATTTCGAGTTTTTCAGTTGTTTCTAGCCACATGTCTGCGCCATTTACATGCTCGTCTAGAAGTTTAACAACCATGTCGCGCAACACATAGTCTTCACGCGTGTTTTCTGTTGATTGCTTCGTTTAGCGTCTGTGGTATATCTCCATGGCAAGCAGCAAACCATTTACAGGGTTCGCCATCACCTGTGAGGGGAGATTGAATGGTCACCGTAAAGTGGCTTGCGGAGTATAGATGAACATGTACAGAACATCTTTCACATCTCTAACCAGTTTCAGGACGGTATGTTTCGAAATACGTACCAGAAATTAAAAGGACGTGCATGCCACAGAAACGAATATTCGTTTCCCCTTTCCACCAAAACCGTGAAGCGATATTCCTCTTTAGTGAACGCCGCGATAAGACGGCCGCACTTGCCGACCATGCGCACAACGCTCGCGACTCGCCATTTCCAGGGGTGGCCAGCCGTCACTGCAAGCGCCACGCAGGAAACACAGCCATGTTCGTGATTTTTTTTAAGTGACTTCCAGTTCATGTCAGCAGCTACAATTTTGCATACGGACCTTTTTGCACAGTTAAATAACAGTGCTAAAAAAAGCAATACATGTTTCGGCATGACAAGTCTGACCATTCCCTTGTCAGTGCCAGCGAGCTGCGCTCCGTCACACTCCTTGAGACCAGAGGCCACCGCTTCACATTAACCACTCACTTGTTTCTTTTACAAATGTCTTTCGTTTTTTACTACCAGTTCTATGACCTAAATAATACACTTGCATCTGTTACATTTTATGTTTGTTAATATGTTGCAGACTACTCGAGTTCGCCTTTGAGGTTATCATGTATTCCTGTAATTGTAACGTTAAAAACTGTAATGTCTGTATTTAGTATTTTGTTCCGTTCGGTAGACAAACGGGAACACAGTAGTCTAATCGTGGACTATGTGTAGCCTATCTCCAAACTCGGCAATGTATACGTTGCACTGCTATTGAATGCATGATCGGGAAGGATTGACGGACTTAAAAGTAATACTCACGAAATTTTGTTGCACAAACGTTAACTTCTGAACCAATTATGTCCTGTAAATAACGTTACAAGTGAATCATGACTATACAATTCGTTTTTCATCGTAGGTGCTCCCTGCTGCACAGGCGTCATTTGTGTTCCTGGAGCTATTACTACAGCTGGCGGTTTGAACTTCTTCCTGTGAATTCAATGAGAGTGGAATCATACATTTATAGAGTTTCAGGAATGTTACCTTCCTTGTGATTACGTGGTATGTTGTGAATACTTACGTAATTGTGATGGGTCATTAAGAGATCATCCACCTTGTCTGATTCCAGGCACGATCTTTTGCTGGACAGCAGGTGACCGGCCTGGCTAAAATTTCTCTCGCTGGCAGCACTAGTGGCAGGAATACAGAGAACTCTTCTCGCTACTACTGACAGCCTTGGAAATAACCCCGCGTGCGTTTTCCACCGCTGCAAAATTCGTCCTTCGGCACAGCTACAGTCGGATTTGGGGAGCGAAAGGTACCTGTCGAGTTCATTGGTAGTAACTGTGTGTCCTGCCGGCCGCGGTGGTCGTGCGGTTCTAGGCGCTCCAGTCCAGAGCCGCGCTGCTGCTACGGTCGCAGGTTCGAATCCTGCCTCGGGCATGGATGTTTGTGATGTCCTTAGGTTAGTTAGGTTTAATTAGTTCTAAGTTCTAGGGGACTGATGACCACAGCAGTTTAGTCCCATAGTGCTCAGAGCCATTTTTGAACTATGTGTCCAGCTTCGTCGTCCTCTTCCGAGCTCCAGTCCATCCTGGACTTTTTCATGGGAAGAACTTTGTCACTGTTTGCTTGAATGGACTCTAAAAATGAATAGAAACATCCGTAAGATTTCCTGTCACCTTCAAATATGTATACGCCGTAGTTAGAATTACTGGTTACTAAACGACTATATTTACGGTGAAATTTTATATATATCGCACAAATTACATCAAAACGCATTGTGGAATGTTTAAGCTGCGAAACCTTTCCCAAATATCACATTGTAGACGTAATAAATGTTGATCTAACGAAAGATGACAGATTAGACAAACATTCGTTTACTAATTGGTTTCAGTGAATCAACCTTACCATTTACGGGCACTTCCGAGTACAATCGTCGAACTTCAGCCTACGCGGCTTGCTTTTCGTCTGCTGTGAGTTTCTTCAAATAACGCCGTGGCAACGTAATGGATAGCCTCAATTTAGCACTTATCAGTGATGAAGTGTGCTGCTCTCCTTTTTATTTTCGCCATGAGCTGAAAAGGAAACCCAACATACATAACTGCACTCTGATAATTCAACAGTTGTATAAACGATCGTAACCTACAGAAAGTGTTCTTACCTCCTTGTCACTGTCTATTGGTTCACAGTGATGTAACACTCTTGTACCACGGCAGCACACGTTCCAGCGTTGTTATCTTTGCAGTTTCCAAATCCAAACTCGCTTCTTTAAAGGGGGTTAGAAAAGCGACAACGCCTCGTACGCACCCTTCTTGGAAGGTTTCTAAGAGTGTCGATTGCTCCCGGGATTCTAGTAGATCTCGAATATCGCCGATTTGACTTATGACGGAATTGAGCATTAACAGCATACTGTTCCACCGAGTTACAGCTTCTTGCTTCACAGAGTGTCGCAGACGCCCCGAGTGACCCGATCTCTTCAAACAGCCTACTATAGCTCTTGCTGATAGTAGACACGACGGGATTTCAGGGGCATCGTCTTCTAAAAACGTATCTTGAAATGTGTGACGAAGCGCAGTCATCAAGCAGTGATCAAAGCAAGGCAGACGGTCGTAAGATTCAAGTGCCTTCTTCATATTAGATCCTTGGTCGGTGACAAAGTAACATTTCGTAAGATCATTCTTGTTATTTCCTAACTCAAGCATCCGCTCTTCGATTTCGTGGCGTATGTTCTCTCCTGTCTTAGGTACGTCCGGAAACTCGATTGTTATCAAAACAAGCGTTTCTAGCTGCCACTCATCATTCACATAATGCGACGTCACAGGCAAAAAAATTTCTCTTCTTGTAGTTATCAGACCACAGATCAGCGTCTAAAGCGCACATTTTGTTCTTTAAGGCACATATTAGCTTGGGCACCATTGTCACCCGTATTTTGTCTGCCTTTTCTTTAATATGCCGCGATACAGTGGTATGGTGCGGAAGATCATCTTCTATACTGACTTTGCCGTAAGTGGCGCCAACATTGATGAGCTCCTGCGAATAATTCTTGAAGCCAATCTTACTACAAGTATTTAACGGTAGCAAATCTATTCCACTCATATCGACCAACCTATCAACAACAACTTTCTTTATGCTACTTGCTACTGCAAGTGGCCGGTGGGCTTCTGCTCCGCATTTACTTTTGCAGTGCCGAATCATACCCGTTGTGCTTGACTGGTACGAAAGTATGGTATCACATGTGGTACATTGCACGTAACCAGCAGAAGCTTGCATGACAGAATCCACTACAAGTGCAAACGATTTCCAAGCTTCACTTTTCGCCTCCTCTTCCGACATGTCTTTCTTCTTCAGGACTAATGAGCCGCTCCTAATTCTCTCCATAATACTTCTCTTCGTCTCATGAATGGAACGTTTACGCCTTATACTTGGCTTATCCATAACGCTGTCTGTGCTGCTCAAAGCCAGGTCGTCAACTGCGTTTACACACGGTTTCTAATACGATTCGGCACTGTAGAGCGCGCGGCGGTTGTACTGTCACCGGGCGAGATTGTTGAGTAGGCTCGAGCGCCCGGCAGTGCTCGACAGTCCAACCGATAACAGAGAGCTGGAGGACACCCGGCCACGTGGTGCGTCAGACGGCCACAGCCGTATCGCAGCGTGGGCCTTTCCCAGCCGTCGAGCAGCGGCACGAAATGGGAAATTCTCGAGCGGTTGTTTTCATCGAAATGCAGAGCTCTAATGGGAAGCTCTGGGGGCTGGCTGTGAGTAACCCCTGCCCTGTCCTTCCTTGAGGACACGTCCAAGACTATGGTAGATTCATACAGCACAATAAATACAGGACATGCAGTTAACTACAGAAATAGACGGACACTGCCAAATGTTTTTGGGGCTCAATCTTTACTGTTACTGCTCTTACCCATATTACCACCATCAGATCAACTGCTAGAAATATGATACAGATTTCCGTAAAATGAATCATGCGCATTGATACATGAGATGTGTCAGTCCAAAACGTGACTGACGCATGTCATGATACTCTTAAAGATTTTTTGCTCAGTCCGATCATTTACCGAAACTGTTATGAAGGAGATTCTACAGTGTGCAGATGATGACTGGCTTATCCAGTTATTATGTAAGTGATCAGCCAACTACCGTTTACTGACTCGATGTGTTAATCATATTTTAATACTACGTCTTATAGATTGTGTTAACAGTTTTCTATCATTAAGTGATGGTGTGCGCTAATGTGAGAGTGAGTGAAAGGGAGCAAATGTGATCTTATCTAGCTTTTGGTATGTCTGCATTTTATATATGTTAACCACATTCATCTCAGGTAGTATTTCTAAGGGCTGTGATAACCATGGTCTTGAGTGCCCAAAAATAACATCTTCTTCTCCTGCAGCTTTCGAAGTAGCCAAGCTAACACGTACACTGCACTGAACTGGATACACAGAGAACCGCGCATGTCATTACACATGAAGTGCCATGGGACAGGTCTAAACTGATGACGTTCTAGGTGATTAAGTACGTCCGTATAATCCGATGCAAGTTGTAACGTAACCTGAATATATGTTCAGAATTTTCCATAATTATAAAAAAAAAGACTTGCGCGTTAAATTTCTCATACCAACTGTACAATCTTATGGGGAAAACATGACACCTAGAAACCGACGGGACGCAAGATAGCTGAATGAACATACATGAAAAAAATGTTGATAGTTTTAATAATTAGTCATTCTGCATTCAGACTGACTGGGTCGCAAAGGTGGAAGTCAGACATCAGCAAGTAATGACTGTTGCTCATATGATTCATTTCTGAATTTATTCATCGTCAGACATCTACAAAAAAATGAAATACAAAAATATTTTATAAAAAAAGTAGTGCATTAGTATAGAACGTCACTTCAATGGAATCACTTGGCACAAACCGTAGTACACCTACCCAGGAGCGGTTGCTGCACGCACATATGGTGTTTTAAGTTATATCCGAAACAATTATTCGCAAACTACAGACCCATTTCTGCAGAGTGCAGACCAACAATATATTTCTGCCTCCATGTGGCATTACAAAATGCATACCAGTGCCAAGGCGCACCATCTAATGTACATTTATTGTACCATATGTCTGATGTCTGTGAACCTACTTATTATAATAGCCATGAAATAAGCATTTTCTTTGTACAAATGGTAATGATATTACAGTGATAAAAGATGATGCAGAATTTTTCTTTAAATTCGGGAACATTACGTGGTGCCACAAATCCACAAAAGCTACAGTCATAACGACTGTGCGATATGACAAGAGACATAAAATTACATATAAAACAGCATACAAACATATGTCCCAAAATCAAATACAGGCAGTAAAACAAAGGAAGGGGAATACAATATTTTCGTTGAAACTAGGACAGGACGTCCGTAAAATCAAATCCAATACCAGAAAGTACCCAAGATGCGCCACTCCGCTTACATCATATCTGTCAATGAACTGAAACAAATATTTTGTGTAACCCTTTATCACTGCAATTTCGTCATTAACATATGTATAAATAAAATGTTTATTTTATGTTCAAATGCTTCAAATGGCTCTAAGAACTATGGGACTTAACATCCGAGGTCATCAGTCCCCTAGACTTAGAACTACTTAAACCTGACTAACCTAAGGACATCACGCGCATCCATGCCCGAGGCAGGATTCGAACCTGCGACCGTAGCAGCACCGCGGTTCCGGACTGAAGCCCCTATAACAGCTCGGCCACAGCGGCCGGCTTATTTTATTTCCATTAAAATAAGTTACTTCACAGCCATCAGACATATGGCATAAAAAGTTGATGTACCTTCGCGCCACTAGCCATTTTTTAATTCCACCTCGTGCAAAAGTATCTTCTTGGTCTGCACACAACAGATCTGTGTCTGTAGTCATCCAATATTTGTTTCCCATACCTTTTGAAACGCCGCCGAGATGTGCAGAAAACGCACCTCAGTTGGTGTAGTACAGCGTGTGCCAAGTGATTTCAATCAAGAGGAATTCTGTACCTATTCATTACTGTGTTTTAAAGAATATTTTTGAATTTGATTTTTTGTAGATGCCTGATGACGGATAAATTCCGAAACGCGTCACATGAGCTGTACTCATCCCTTGCCTGATGTGTGACTATCACCTTCGAGACCCAGTCAGCCTGAATTCATAACTGTTCATTATTATAGTAATGGTCGCCTGCCTCCTGCATGACTTTGTCACATTTACATTAATAGTATTAAATCGATCATTAATTGCCATTTCGTGAGAGAAGCTGACTGACGCTATTCTCAGTTTTAATAGTCTGCGATCAGTAAAAAGAAATGTAAATGTAGTTGTGAAGGGGATCCACCTCGGATTTTCATTTCGGCAGACAAAGTGATATTGTGATGCTGAGCAGTGAACAAGGGATGAAAAAGACAGTGACCGAACGTAAGTTGAGTTCCATCCTTGCATTAGCAGTCTGCAGCTCGTGGGCTAATGGCACCGGCTCGGTAGCTCAGCGTGTTCGGTCAGAGGGCTAGCTCCCCTCTGTAATTAAAAAAAAACTGCGTTAATCGATCAACGACGAACTTAAAAGGGTGTCTTACGAAGTCCGTCCCGAGCAGATAAATCGAACGAAAGCGAACAAAATGAGACAAAAAAAAAAGACTAGCGTTGCTGCCTCTGGATCACGGGGTCCCGGGTTCGATTCCGTCTGGGTTGGGTACTTTCTCTGTCCGGGGACTGGGTGATTGTGTTGTCCTCATCATTTCATCATCATCATTCGTGACAGTTGCTAGATTGGATTGAGTTAAAAATTGGGAAGCTGTACGGGCGCTGATGACCGCTCAGTTGAACGCCCCCCAAACTAAACATCATCACATTAGCAGTGTTGAGAATTTAGAATTAATGCAACCAGGTGTAATATCGGGAGTGGCAGCAGGAGATGATGGGTGAAATTCGTCTCTATTATTTAAGTTGCGGAATGCAATACTTTTCTTAACTAAAACTGGGTGCGGCTACCAAGACCATAATGGCTTGAACGAGCACAAGGGCTTGTAATAACGGTTACCCTCATTGTGACGTGAATATACCAGTCTTCAGCCATCTCATCTCAACAGCAGCATCTCACCATCTAGATACTCAAAACAGGCTGTTCTTACGTTTGTTAAACGTTTTCAGAATTGTCAGAGAACTCAGTCAGTACAGCAAAATATCTGGTGTAGTATAGGAAAATAGAGTAATTCAAGTTAATTACCTTTAAATTGTTATTTACCGTAACAAGTTCTCTGGTTTCTATATTCAAGTTGATTTAATTGACAAGTTAGAGTGTACATACGTTTTCCAGAAGTTAGAGATTACGACAAAACTTTTTCGTCATAAATATGGTAACAATACGATATTGAAAGCTCCCTCAGAGCTGAAGCACTGTTAATAAATTCCATGGTCGCTTTTCTTATTTAAATTTGGTGCGAATATCAGTTAAAGTAAATCTTCTTGAGCGAATTTTGTGAAGTAATTATTAACATGGCAACTTTTTGGTCACATTGCGCTGTAGAGTTTTGCATTGGTAGGGATTCTGCTACAACTGAATTAGATTGTCCATTTGGTGTTTGAGATCGCAGAAAGAAATAACGTGGAATATATAAGTATTTCAGTTTAAGAATAAAACCATTTTTATAACCAAAGATTTCAGAAAAGTTCCAGTTCCGAGAGTTAACTGCAGTTACGTTTCGTTCAGAAGCGATGAATAAAATTTGCCCCCTCATAGCTAGCGACAAATCTTCGTAGTTTTAGTTCGATTTTTCAGGGAAAGTCTCACGGTAAGTGGCCGTAACACTTTTCGAATCTCTGATTGCAGATGTAATCATCCAATCAAGTCGGCACTTGGTGACAAAAGTTGAATGCTATAAAGTGCCTTATGACATTGGGAAATTCACTACCATGGAAAAAAAAATCGTACACATGGAAAGACGACGTCAATTTTGATTCGGTGAAGGCATATGCCACATGGAGGATAGTAGATGTAATAATAGTTTCAACGTCGTCCGCGCCGGCCGAAGTGGCCGCGCGGTTCTGGCGCTGCAGTCTGGAACCGCGAGACCGCTACGGTCGCAGGTTCGAATCCTGCCTCGGGCATAGTTGTGTGTGATGTCCTTAGGTTAGTTAGGTTTAACTAGTTCTAAGTTCTAGGGGACTAATGACCTCAGCAGTTGAGTCCCATAGAGCTCAGAGCCATTTGAACCATTTTGAACGTCGTCCGCCAACAGATAGCGTAGTGGTATGCCTGAAAGAGCGCCATCTGTGTCTACCGTTTAATAGGGATTGCCCACAGCCAGAAGGTTCAATGTGGTGCCGACTTGTAACGCACTCGTGCTTCCTAACTGAGCGAGTTTGAAAGAGGTCAACTTGTAGCCTTCTGCATG